>NC_056744.1:1143720360-1143812860 GCF_019279795.1 Protopterus annectens
ATTACACATTAGTATTATGCACATACATCTCACTCTCTTACTGTACATACTCTGACCACAGCTTAACAGGTTGGGGTGTATATGGGGCATACGTGGCTTCTTAGTCGAATAAGATATTGTGGAGTTGCTAGTGTGCCAGGTTTGTTGTCATAGATGTGTGTCAAGTAGTTGCATTTCCTGTTTGCTGCAATTATGTCTGGGATCATCCCACTGATTTACCAGGGGGACAGGTTGATAGGCATTAGATATGGGCCACTTTAATAGACAGTCTGGACATATCTATACAGTTGTGGTGTATAATTCTGTATGCAGACTACTACCAAACCGTGGTTGTGTGTGGTAATAAAACACATCTCTGTTGCATGTGCTATTCAGGTTTTGTTGTCTGTATTTCCCCTATTTACTGCCTATGTGTCTCTCAGTTGTACTAAATGGCCTCTGGGGATTACACCTGTCATATACAGGCATTCCTACACATTCATGTTAAGGTGCATGGTGTGAGTAACATTGCTTAATACTACAGTGCTATTACATGATTGCAAATCTTCATTACCAAATAATACCAGAATATACACATACAGTCCAGCAGTTAGACCTGTTTTGTCAGGGTATTACACTTTTATTGCCATACTAACAATGTGAGATTCTTCCTGCCATATTTTCTAGTGTATGCAGTACTTGCCTTGAACAATACGGGTTTTATACTTGCAATTACTTTGCTACTACTTTTATTTTTATTTCCTATGACAGTAAAAGCATGAGGATTACTGACCTGCCTCACGTTGCAACCATGTCAGGTGGCAGATGTAGGCCTCCTGGTTCACAGCTCACTCCATTGCAGCTGTGGGGGACATAAGAGGGATATTTAGCCATATCTATCCATGATATACCTGAGTTGGCAATTACTAAACAGGTAGTTGACTGGTACTTACACACAGCTGGGACATCCCCTGATGCTCTAGCCTCTTGGAGCCACTCGTCCAAGAGGTCCACTTTTGCCACTTCAGGTTGTCATAGTGGTGCCTTACCTGCTCACCAGTTCAGGGTATGCCAGTGACACTGGTGAGGTTGTGGGTGAGACGGTCCCAGGCCTCTGCCTTATATTGGGAGCCCTGGTACTGGCCCTGCAGCAGTCTCTGTGCATGGTCTTTAACTAGGAGTCCAGCCATGACCTTGGACTCCTGGATGCACCAGCACTGCACCCGGAAGTGCACTCCTCCCTTACTGCCATAGTGCCTGCAAGGGGAAGCTACAACCAGTTATGAGCTGTATTCCTGCCTCTTGGGTTTAAGTATGGCTGATTTCCTGCACTTTTCCATGATTGGCTGGTTTTAAAAAGGCTGAGCTATTAGCAAACCTACTTACCTAAGGTTGGCATTGCTTAAAGGGGTATATAACTGGGCAGATTGAGTTAGCCAGCCTACACATTGCTTACACCAAGTAAGCTGAGCTGTGCAATGCTTAGCGTTGCTTAATATTTAATTAGCATTATATTTTCCTTTTGGCATTGATTTATTATTTGTTACATGATATAGCTTTGTCTGCTATCAGTGATTCATGTGTACGTACACTTTATGGGGTCCTGGGGACTTCAACACTTTATTACAATAACACCTCACATCTGGGTTTACTGCAGTACTCCAGTTCACATATTTATGTTACGTCACAGGTTATATAACATCACACTGTACATAGGTTCCTTTCACATGCTCAGTTTGATTTTCCTATGGTGAGGGTTTGTTTGTTGAAACCTCAATCTTATGTAATGCTATGATGGCTTAGTGGTTAACTACTGTGACAGTAGTGTACAAGATCCTGGATTCAAGACTTGCAGCGGCTGTTTATTTTGTTGCTGGGCAGAACACGGGCAGTTGGATACAGAGTGATTAAGGCACTTTAAAGCAGTTGTAAGTGGGTTTGCACAGAGCTAAGCACTGCTAACTTCTGGTTACAGTTTCTTACACTCAGTTAGCTTTTAAATTGCTTAGTCTGTGTAGGCAGTGCTTACCCCCATGCAAACACGCTTAAACATGCTTACTAGTCCTTAAATATGCTTACTACAGCTTATTTGTGCTTAAACCTGCTTACTAGTGCCTTATTCATTATAACACTGACACTTCACATGTGCATTTCCTGCAGTACTCCAGTTCATAAATATATGTTATTTAGTGGGTTTTGCAGCAAACATATTGGTTATAACTTGCTTTATCAGGTAAAAGTGACTGTGCTGTAGTGGGACTCGAACCAGGAATGCTAGCTCATTAGGTGAATGGTCTGCCCACTACACTATTGCTGTGCTGCTTCATTTGCATATATCTTCCTTGTTACCCTCTTCAGCCTTTTAAGCTGCTTTAACCATAGCTAAGCAACGGGCACACCCGCGCACCTACGGTTAGCTGTAATCGGAATTTAAGGGAAAAAAAGGGTTTCTTCATTTAAATTTTATGTACTGTTGCTGTTGTACACATGGGGAACTGTTGGTGGGGATATGCGGACACCTATGAGCGATCTCGCTCATCTCTTAATACTTTCTGCTTTTCTACATTGCAGGGGTGTGTTTATTCTGAGAGCTCTGCTCCCAGACATGCTCCCTGCACTTGTACACACTCCATGTAAGCCTGGGAGCTCGGGCAGTGCACCTTCATTAATATGCATGGCGCGCTGCTGTCCTGCTCCTAAATGGGCGCTTTCGTGCAGGACTAAACTAGTCCTGCACGGAAGATTACCGAATCCAGGGGTATATATATTAATCAGATGAGATAATGGTAGTAGAAATAGTGAACTTAAACTCATTCAGAGTCAAAAAATAATAAAAAATATATAATTTGAAAAAATATACAGAATTACTAAGTATTCATAATAATCCAAGCAGGGTAGACAGTCTGTTTCCAGTCGAAAATCCTTTATTAAGTACACAGACAAGTGATCCAAGTAAAACAAAAATAACAGAATAATAGTTTCCTCACAAGCTTTCTAACTCTCTCTCTCTCTCTCTCTCTCTATATATATATATATATATATATATATGTATGTGTGTGTGTGTGTGTGTGTGTGTGTGTGTGTGTGTGTATATATGTATACATATATATATATATATATATATATATATATATATATATATATATGTGTATATATATATTTTTTATCAGACAAAGGAATGGTTTATTGTGCTGTAAAACACAATGTATTGGTATACATGTTACATTCACATCCCTTCCCCACTCAGTGTGACATTTGAGCTGGTCCTGCCCCACTTAGTAGCTGTCATAATAATATAACCCTTATGTACTTAAAAAAATATGATCTGGCATGTCTTATTTAACCAGATTATTGAGGCTATGATTTTTCAAGACAATATACTACATGTCTGGAAATATAAAAACCTTAGAACATTTGGCAATCTAAAAATGTATATAAATAAATAAATATATGTGCATATACATTTTGCATGAAAAAAAACATTGTACAAATCATATTCTATTTCCATAAACTATTGTTAACAAAGATCTCTTTCGTCCTTCTAAACTTCTTCAGGCCTGTGTACAAAACCCCCTAAAAACTATCCACAAAAATCTTATTGTATAATTAGCTAGTATTGTTATTACACATCATTTAGAATAAAGTGGGAAAAAGAATAAGAAAAAGAAAAATCTATGATGATAGAAACAAATACACTTCAAATAGAAATTATTTAACATGGTATTTAAAACCAACTGGAAGAATAAAATAAAATAAAACTAGTCATGCAAACAATGTGGCAATTATATAAGTTCCAGTATAGTTTTAAGTGAACAGTAGTAGTTTAGCCGAGGCTTCCTAAAAAGAGTTCAGCTTTAATTGCCACATGTGTTCACATTTCTCCATCATATTCAGGATGTCCCCTTCCAGATCACCCATGTCTATGCGATCCAGTATCTGCAACTTAAAACCGGTGTGTCTTTTATGAAGAGCAAGGTGTTTGGCTAGTGCATTATTTGTACATCCAGAGCGGATTTCTGACAGATGACATGAAACCCTATGTTTAAGTTTTGTTTACAGTCTTGCCCACACAAAATGTATCACATTCATTGTACTGTGCCCTATAAATTACCTTTGTAGTGTAACAGTCACTCTGCACTGGTCTTAATGATTTTCTTTAAATAAGGGCAACAAAAACTATCATCTTGCTGTATAAATATATGAAATGTACAATTAGCTTCACATCTTTTAGTGTTTCATATATTCTAGGTTTAAATTCAACAAAACTTCTAATGCTCTTGGCCTTCCTGTAAAGAAAGGATGGGGCTTCACCTAAGATGTTAATCAGAAAAGGGTTTCCTGTGACAATGACCCTTAATAACATTTTTGATACTGTGGTAATCCAAAGGGTATGTCAGAATGCAGCTATTTTTGCATTTGTTATTCTCTGTGGAATTTGTTAACATTTTCCTATTGGGGAGGTTGAGTGAAAGTGCTTCAGTCCTTTTCAGTTCTGTAATGGGCTCCAGGATGTTTTTTAACATCTGACTTTCATAGCCTCTCACTAGAATATCATTTTATAAGTTGTTCAGGTTTCTCAAAAATGGTTCCAGCTCTGTGGTAATTCTAGCTAATCTATAGCCCTGGGCCTTCACCACATTATATTTGTTTTATTGCAGGATGCAGACTTTTACTGTGGAGTAATAAGTTAACCCTCGTTGGTTTTCTGAATAGATCAGTGGTGATTCTGTTATTGTTGGTGTCCTTGGAAATCTGCATATCTAAGAAAGTTATTGAAGTATAGCTATGGGAAGAGGTAAACTTCAGGAAGGGGGTTGTTTGATTGAGGTAAGTGATAAAATCTCCAAGCTGCAAGGTGTCACCTTCCCACACAATAAAGATATCTTCAATATAATGTAAATAGCATATGATATGCTGCATGTAGTCTGTGTTGTTTAACGCAAAGTCCTCCTCCCACTTGCCCAAGGCTATGTTAGCTATGCTGGGAGCCATGGCAGCCCCGATTGCTATACCAGTTTTTTTGTTTGCAGTGTTTGCCAATGAAGGTAAAAAATTTAAATTCCAGTACAAGATTAATGAGCTTGCTTAACTTTTGTAGTTGTACCTGTGTACCTTGATTATGTTTTTTAAAAGACTCTATAGCTTCTGTTATATAGTAATTGTGAGGGAGCACTGTGCACAAGGATTCCATGTCAATAGTTAATAAAATACTGTCAGCTTCCACTGTAATTTTTTTTTCATCAAAAAATCCATTGAATCTCTTATGTCTGACTTATTCTTTTCTGCTAAAGGTTTCAGCAAGTAATCAAGGTAAATGGCTGTGGCTTCAGTAAGGAACCCTCCAATTGCTACTGCCGGTCTATAAGATGGGTCTTCTCTGTTCTTGTGTGGCTTTGGTATTCCAAAAAAGTAAAGTAAACATGGGCATGGGCTCCATAAATAATTATAAAGATTTTCAGGGATAAGTTTTGCTTCCCATAATGTGGTGAGGTTAGTGTTCCATAAATCAAATGCTATAACAAATAAAAACTCGTAAAAAACAAATATAAATATACAAATGTAAAAAAAAAAACCTTTATGTTAAAAAACATTCCCTGGGATTCAGCAAGCAGCTGTGCAGGAATAACTTATTCCTGCATGGCAGGGACTGCTCCTGTACAGCACAGCAACAGGCCTTGCATAGTCATGAAGGCGCGCTGCCTGTGCTGGTAAACTTACACAGAGCCTTATACACATTCTCCTGCACTCCAGAATTGCCTTTCAGCAATTAAAATGAGTGAGAATGCATACAACACCCCCAACATGTCAGGAACATACCTCTCAACTGTACAGATTTTTGCAGAATGTCCAGAGTTTTGTCTCATATTTTTGGTGTGTTCCTCCTAAAATCTGTACCTTTCTGAAAAATAGCTGAGGAGTGAAGTCATTAAATAATGGCAAACATTTGAGTTTAAAAGCCTTCACATCCTTCAGAAAATCCATGCTAATGCAAGATTTGTCAGTATATCAACTGTCTAAGTTTGTAAGAGCAATATTTAAAATCTGCCCTATTTATCTCCCCATCATTTTAGGGTTTGTCCAGAGTTTTTGCTCCAAGAGGCTGAGAGGTATGCCCACCATGAAGCAGAAAGCTGATAAAAAGTACATGGTTTAACATTAGCAGGGATATTCTGAAGGGTATAGCTAAAATAACACAACAAAACTTTTTTTTTTTTAATAGATGCAATAAAGTTTAAGCGTAGCTGCACGGGTATGCCGGTTGCTTAGCTATGCTTAGTCCAGCTTAAACAGCACAAGAAGTTAAATAGCAAGAGACATCCAACATGTGCTCTGTTACAATACTGTAGTGCTTAAAGCATACACCTTGGGAGCAGTTATTCCTGATTCGATCCCCACTATAACTCCTTCACACTTTAAATGTGACAGCAGTGCATAAACAATTGTTTTTGTATTACCTACTAAATAACATATATTTGTTAACTGGAGTACTGCATTAGGTCCAGATGTGAGGTGTCAGTGTAATAAATTTGTGAAATCCCCATATAAACACAAGTGCCCCATACAGTATAGTCACACATGAATAAATGTAATGAAAGCACATTGGGGGATGTCAGGGACAGTAAACAAATTTATAATATGTAATGAATGATGAATCAATGCCATACAGAAGATAGTCTATAAAATTAAAAATAAGCAATGCTAAGGGTTGCACAGCTCTGCTTACCAGATGTAAGCATTGTTTAAATATAACTGCTAAGCAATGAGTAGCCCAGCTAAGTGGATTTGCCCATCAATAAGCAGTGCTGAACCTGTCCCTTTAAGCAATGCCAACCTTAACTAAGCAGGTTTACCTGTAGCGTAGATTAGCTTAGCATATTCAAAACCATCCAATCATGGCAAAGGGTGGAAAATTGGCCATATTTAAACCCCACAGGTGGGGATATAGCTCATAACTGGTTGCAGCTTCCCACTGTAGGCAGCATTGGAGTTGGAGATGGATTGCGCTTCCAGGTGGAAGCCTGGGACCGTCTCGCTCGTGACTTCAACAGTGCCACTGGTATCCCTCGGACTGGTGAGCAGGTCAGGCACCACTATGCTGACCTGAAATAGAGGAAGAGGGAGCTCTTGGACCAGTGGATCCAAGAATCAAGGCAGAGGGTTGATGTCCCAGCAGTGTGTAAGTATTCATACCAGTAACTGTTTAATAATGTCCAGCCTGTGTATATGATGGATAGTTATAGCTAAATATTTCTCTATTTCTCTTACAGCTGCAACTGAGCGGGCTGTGAATCAGGAAGCCCATGCGAGTAGGCTGCAAAGGCTGCATCATGAGGCTGGTGAGTAACAATCCTGCTTGTAGTAGTCATACCAAATAAATATAAAAGTAGTAGAAGGTCAGCTGCCAGTATAAAAACTGTTGTGTGTATGGGCTGTACTGAATAAACCAGACAATATGACAGTAATAGTCCCATGTAGGTCATATTTAAATAAAACTGTAACTGCCTGGCAATAAAGTTCTAAATCCTGGACTGGTTGCGTTTACTCTGGTATCGTATGGCATTTTTAGTGTTGCATTTTCTGAATAGTAATGTTGTATTAACCATTGTTATCCACACTGTACTATATAATAAAAATGTCTAGGAAAGTCTCTATAAGACTGTTGTAATTACACGGTCAGATTGTACAACCGAGAAAGACTTAGACAGAAAACAGTGAAGAGATAGACAGCAGTGTCCAAATAGTACACTCTACTGTGACTTAAATTGTTGCATTTTTAGCAGACTCAGCCATGGTTCGAATCCTGGGAGTGGTAGTAAGCCGTATGCATAATCATACCTCTCAACTGTACAGATTTGTTCAGAATTCCCAGATAATTGGCTCATATTTTCTGCCTGTTACCCTGTCCCCCTGGAAAATCAGTGGGATAATCTCAGAATTTTAGGCCACAAATAATGACATACATCTGATTTTCAGATCTCAAAACCTTCAGAAAATGTATATGAAAAGAAACCTGTCACTCTAGAAACTTACCAAAAGTTTATGAGAACAATATTCAAAATATGTCCCATTTCCACCCCCATGCTCTCAAGCTTTGACCAGAGTGTGTGCAATAAGAGACTGAGAAGTATGTGCATAATATTAACTCGGAATCTGAGAATATGTGTAGAAACACTCAGGTAGTGTTAACAAACATTTCGTCCACAGGTATACCAGGTAAGAGATGTAGAATTTAGGTATAAAACAGTTGAAGTATACACTTGTTTACAAACATACCACTGGCCAAACCAAGGCCATAGGGTAGTGTAATAATAACTGTACCTTAGTGATTAGAGCAATGATCATTAAAGTTGTGAGAACTACAAGGATATATAAGTTGTTAATTGACATCCCCCCCCACCATATCTCCCAGAATAATCTAAATACACAAATAAATGGGTATGTTTACACCAAACCTACTGTTGGGACATATGTCCGATTGTTCAATAAATATTGAAATGTGTTTCTATTAATGTTCCATGTTGAAACACTATCATTGGTGGCCTGTTCCTATCAATGTAACCTGTATGCCGTTGTAATGGTCACTGTGGTTCCATATATGCATGTGTTCTGTTTGCTATGCAACTGTTCCAAATCTGGTGTTTTGGGTTAATGGGAATATCTATGCATGCTGTTATAACTAATCCTGGATTGTGTTGACTATTACTAACCCACATATGTTTTAAAACTGCAACACCATAGCACATTTGGGAAGGCCAGTCCCAGCTGACCCATCTCTTCCAACTCATCTGGCCATGGCACCGGGCTCCAGCACATCTGGGACCCACCCTGGGACCTCCTCATCTACTGGTCCTGCACCACCTTTGGGTGGAACCACCTCAGGTGATGGGGCTCTCCCCCCCAGTAGTGGGCACTGTCAGGAAACTATCACCCGTATTAATGTCCGGGGCTTGGTGCATAGCAATCTCCGCAGGGAGTTTGGAGTTCTGCTGATATGTCAGCTTGAGGGCTGCATGGTGCATTTAGAGGGTCAGCCTGCCCCTCCTACACAGCCCCCAGCACAGCCGCCTTTCTGGGCCATGAAGGTGCAGTAATGACTGCCCATGGGTGGGGACCTCAGTCCCACTGTTTCCATTTGGGGGCTCATGGGCTTCCGATTTCCAAACACCTTTCCCTGTCCAAGGTGTTTACCCCCCACATGTGTAATATACTGCCCCTGTATGCTATCTTGTCTGTCTTCCTACCCAACCTAGCTCCCCAAATATACCTGCTATCCTTCCGCAACATCCCACTCTCACCTTAAAAAAAAGGGGGGCAATCTGCCCCCCCAAAAAAAAATCTCGCCCCATACATAGCTGTCCATTTTGCACGTGTCCACTGGACACATGTAATCTGGTCTAACTGGCTTCACAACATATTATTGTTGTCCTCACCCCTCTTTCGGGGGTTTGAGTGTCCAAATCTTCCTCCAAATTCAATTCATATGCACAGCTGTTGCTGTAGAAGAAATGGACCGCTATGGACCTTCCCTATACCTGTCCTGCACATCTCTAGCTACTTTCCCTATTGTCTTTCCCTCTGCGTGCCCCCTTTTCCATGACTTACCTATCCCCCTTTTTCTTTTCTTTTAAAGAAATTAGCACAGGGGTGAGTGAGAGTAAGCACTTTTAAGCAGTAGTAAGTGAGATTAAGCCTGTTTGTGCGATGCTAAGCAATGCCTACATAGATTAAGCACTTTTAAGGCTGTCAGTAAGCATATTTGACTGGAAGTTAGCATTGCTTAACGTCGTGCAAACCCATGCAAACCTGCTTACAACTGCTTAAAAGTGCCTTAATCACTCTGTATCTAACAGCCCTTGTTCTGCCCAGCAACAAAATAATCAGCCCTTGCAAGGCTTGAACCCACGATGCTGAACTTCTTAGCCACAGCGTTTTACCACTCCATTTGAATTGTACAGAAATCTGAAGTTTTCTCACACATATCATGCAGCACAGTCATTCAACAGTAGGGAAAATGTATTTATATATGTAGATGCATGCATGTATGTATATATACATATACATATATATATATATATATATATATATATATATATATATATATATATATGTATATATTTCAACAGACATGTATCTCTCTCTCTCTCTGTATATATATATATATATATATATATATATATATATATATATATATATATATATAGATACACACACACACACATATATATATATATATGTGTGTGTGTGTGTGTGTGTGTGTGTGTGTGTAATGCCTCAGTTGCTTCATGGTGGTGGGTAGAGAATAAGGCTTGAACCCTGTACCTTGGGCCCAAGTGAAAAGAGCCTGAATTCCCTACCAACTACCATTTCTAAAACATTTGCAGATTTTTGCCTCATATTTGTCTGTTCCTCATAAAATCTGTGGTTTCTGTATTTTTGTTACTTAAATCAGACAGTAGTGCAGTGGTGCAGTGATAGCAGTGTTGCCTGACAGCTATGGGTTGTCTGATTTGATTCTTAGCTGGGGTGCCTTCTGTGTGGAGTCTGCATGTCCTCCCTGTGTTTGTGTGGGTTTGCTCTGGTGTCCTCAGTGGATATTTGTCCCTATTTTTTGGACTGTATTCCCCCATTATTGGCTTTGTCCAGGTTTTTTGTGCCAAGGTTGAGAGCTATGGTGATAACTGAACTCACTGAATATGTTTGGGGGCTGTATTCCCCCATTATTGGATTTGTTCAGGTATTTTGTGCTAAGATTCACTAAATGGTAGCCATTTAAGTTTCAGTCTTCCTTTCTTTCATAAAAATAGATGATTTGTCATAGTGGTATGTTGCTCTTGCTGTTTTGCACAGGGACCTGGGTTCAATACTTGGCAGTGAAATGTATGGTGGTAACACAGCATTTTATTCTAGCAACTTTCCAACATTATACAAGCAATGTTTAAAATGTGTCCATGGTTTTTAGGCTTTTGTCCCCCCCAAATAAATTTTGGCTTTGTCCAGATTTCTTGTGCTGCAAAGTTCAGAGATGCAGCTGAGTGTTGAGTAGATTTTACAAGGAGCTGAGAGCTGCAGGGGAACAAAAGTTTAGTGCTACTTATGCCAAGTTTGCTTATATTGTAAATAGCACAACACACAACAGGTAGTTTACTTGCTTTTGATACAGAAGGCTGTGGGTTCTACTCCCACAGTACGTAGATCCATTGCTAATACTGTACTCTGTTGTAAAAGGGATGGATGCTGCAGTCCTCTTTGGCGAAGATACCTAGTAACTATGAACCTGTTCTCAGTTTGCCATCCATTCCCTATTGCGATATTACTAGCATTATAATTTTTTTAATGCAACATAAGCAATTTATTCCTCAAGGGCAACAGACACTTTATTTGTAGATTAAACAATGACATATAACGTTGTTTGCTAGCAGTAACCTCTTCATTAGTTAACAGATTTCTTTAATGTGGAGTTATTTAGATGGCTTTTACTTCTTCAGAGATAGTGCATATTTACTGATACTGGTGGACTGTTGAAGTTTGATTAGACTTTTATGATGGAAATGTTCATAGGTTCATAGGTTCATACTAGGCTATCTGCCCTAGGGCATTTATAAGCCCAGCCAGAGTGTGTTTGGCTTTCGCCACCCATTTTAAATTAATTTTGCTATGCCCTTTTTCGAGGTTAGTATATTGTGCCTCTGTCTAACAGTGACACAGAAGTGGTACCCGGGGTAAACCTACGATCTCCCATCCACTCATCAAGATTCCTCTTGAAGAGAGTCAATAAGGGACTCTGCCTAACCTGGACTGGGATTTTATTCCAGGATGAAGGGAGCCTCTGGGTTATGAATCTGTCCCTCCAGCATGTCCTTTTTATTTCAGTGCTGAGGTTCAAGTCTCTCGAGCACGTAGCTCGATGGGATTTCGATTTTCTGAGGTGCAGCATGTCCATTAATTCTGGGTTGGGCATGGCTTTATACGTCAGGCACAGATCGCCTCTGAGCAGGCGGTATGCCACTGAGTAGAGCTGGAGTTTCTTTAACCGGGCAGCATATGGCATCTGTTTAAGCCCTTTGATCCTCTTGGTGAGGTACTTTTGGGGTCTTTCCAGTTGCTGCAGGTGTCTGGTAAGGTACATCCCAAAAGGGGCATTGTACTCAATTATGGGCCTGATGAGGGATGAGTAAAGAGGCACGATGACCTCCCCTGATCTAGATGTGAATCCATTCATGATTAGGTGGGCTATACAAAATGTTTTTCTAACCACTTTGGCCACGTGGTTGTCAAATGAGAGATTGCTATCAACTTGGGTCCCCAGGTCCCTAATTACTTCTTCTGTACTTAATGGATTACCACCTATGTGGTAATTTGTGGGCACTTTGTTTTTGCCAAAGGGGATGACTATACACTTTCTGGTGTTTAGCTTGAGGCCATGGCTCTGGTGCCAGTTGTCTGTTTCTATGAGGCCCTTTTGGAGGATGCTTGTGTCGGCTGGAGAGTCGATTATGGTGCCCAGTTTGCAGTCATCTGAGAACTTGGTCAGCCACAGTCCTTCCATGTTGGCCTGTACCTCCGAGAAATATATACTGAACAAGAGAGGTCCCAGGACTGAGCCTTGTGGGATGCCACTTGTAACTGGTTTGGAGTCTGACATGGCTCCAGCAATTCTAACCATGTGGGTTCTGTCCTTGAGCCAGTTTGCAACTCATCTAGTGACATAGGGGTTTATATTTAAGCTGGTGAGCTTATCTATAATGCCCGAGTGGGGTATTGTATTGAAGGCTTTTGCAAGGTCCAGGTAGGCTGTGTGGACCACCTTCCCCTCGTCAATGGCCTTGGTGACTGTTTCAAAGAAATTGACCAGGTTTAAGAGGCAGGATCTGCCCTTAACAAAGCCAAACTAGGTAGGATCCATTGTCTGTAGGTCCCCAATATCTTTATTTATGAGGTCAATGATGATCCTTTCCATAGCTTTGCAGACCAAGCTAGTCAGACTTATGGGGTGATAGTTTCCAGGATCCGTTGAGGCACCACCTTTGTGGAGAGTGACCACTGTTGCTGTATGCCACTCTTTGTGTACATATCCTGTAGTAAGGCTGAGATTGAACAGTAGTTTTATGTTTGGGTTTAGCTCTTCTTGGAGTTCATGTAGGAAGCAGTCCGGGAAACTATCTGGTCCCATTGATGCTGTGTTTTTTTGCTTTGGAGAGGGCGGCTCTTACCTGAGCATCTGAGATGTCAGGGGGGCAGCACTCTGCTTGGGATAGATATTTGCCCTTTTGGTGGGGGGGGGGAGTTTGCGCTGATCCTGTCAGCTAGGATGTTGGCAATGTCTGTGGGTTCAGTGTATTTTTTGTCATTTTGGACTAATTCTGAGCATATCTGGGAATTCCCACCCAGGTTCCTAACATAACTAAAGAAAGCCTTGTGATTATCCTTAGTGTCCTGTGCAATTTTTCTCTCGAAGCTGGCCTTAGACGATTTTATGAGTGCCCGTAGTTTTTTACTAATACTGATCAGAGATGTCTTCCCTTTTTGGGATTTTGCTCTATCATGTAGTAGCTTCCTCCTTCTAGTGTATAGTTTGTTTATGGCTGGGGTCCACCAGACAGGACGTCTGCCTTTGGAGGATTGGGTCTTGGTTTTATTTGGGATTGCATGATCCATGCATTCCTGAAGGTGTTTATAGAATGCGTGTATAAAGGATTCTGCGGTCTGGGCCGTATTTTCAGCAGGCCCGGGGGCTTTGAAGGAATCCACCTCGGTTTTGAGGAGTGTGAAATTTGCTTTAGAGAAGGTTTTCACTGTGGTTTTCTGGGCAGGGGGTGGGGTCAGGATGTGAATATCCAGTGAGATTAGTTTATGGTCTGATCTTACCAGTGAGGGATACGCTTCTGGTCTGGAGCATAGAGTCCCCATGTTGGTGATGATCAGGTCCAGTATGTTTTCCCCTCTTGTGGAAGTGGTAACAAGTTGTTCCATAGCATTTGAGTTTATAAATTCTAGGAACCTTTGGGCTAGGGTGTTGGAGCTAGAGTAATGCTCCCAGTCTATGTTTGGGTAGTTGAAGTCACCCAATATAATAGCGTTTGGAGAGACCTTCATATTGTCCAGTGTTCTCAGGAAGGCCAAGAGGGGTTCCTGGGTTTGGGACAGTGGTCTGTAGCAGGCTATAAACTGGAAGGCAGTTTTACCCACTGTTAGTTGCACATGGATAGTCTCTGATGCTTTGTGCTGTGCCACCAACCTGGAGGTGTGGGTATCTTTGACGAATATTGATACTCCCCGTCCTTTTGTGGTTCGGTCCAAGTTTTGAGGCCGAAAAGTATGGTATGAGGTATAACCTGGTAGTGCTGGGGTGCTCTTGGGAGCCTTGAACCAGGTTTCTGTTACTGCACAGATATCGATGTTCTCCATGCTAAGGAGAATTTTGAGTGCGTGCATCTTGAGGTTTAGATTTCTGGCGTTGAGTAGCATTACTCTTAGTTTCTTATCCCTTGTGATACCTATGGAGGTGGGTTTGTCTTTTGAGCCTTGCCTAAAAAAGGCACTATGGGGTAGCAAGAGCCTTTGCCAATATCCAAAAGCCCAGGGGTGACAGGTGCAAGCCGTCCCTAGCGAAGCATTGTGGCTTGTCGAGCATGTCATCCCAGGCTGACAGGCATTGGATCCCCTTTGAATGACACCAATACTTAAGCCAATTGTTGAGATTGATCATCTTGTCTTCATATTGTGGCATCATTCTTGGTGAGGGTAAGATGCTACTCAAGGTCAGGGTCATACCGGCCTGGGCTACATGCTCAGAGAGCTCCTCTATGTCTCTTTTCATGTAGTCCAGGGAGGTGCCTCAGGTCATTCACACCAGCATGGACAATGACTGAGTCATATTTGTACTTGCCTTGGAGTGACCTGAGTGCTTGTGTTATGTGGCAGATCCTAGCACCCGACAGGCAGCTCACCGTGACCTTCTCCTTGTTCAGCCTGGTGAGCGGGACGCCAGTGTGCCTGATGATAGAGTCACCTATTACAAGTGTATCAGGTGTGTTGTTTAGCCTTAAGGGCTGTGACTGTTCAGCACACTGGCTTTGTGAGCTATGTGTTGCATGTGTTTTGTTTTAGGGTAGCGGTTGCTTGGGTGTCTGCTTTGGAGGTCTCTGCTGCTTAGGCAGATTTTATTTAGAGCCTCAGTATGTTTTTGTGTGTTTATGTGTTTGGTTTGCTGTCGTGGTAGGTCTGTGTGAGACTGGAATTGTAGTGAGTGTGGTTTCCTTCTCCTCCTGACTGGTTACGCCAGTACTGAGTTGAGAGAGCTTAGCATCCAGTTTGGCTATATGGTTGCATCTCTCACATGTGTTGGAATTTGTTGGGAGGAGGAGAGGGTTGTCTGTGTACATAAGGCAGTTGTAACATTGCCTCAAGATTCCCAGATTCACCAGCTGGACTGGAGAGGAGATTGACAACTGACCTTTGGACATGCTAGAATAGTATTGGGAATTCCTTTATAATTGAAAAAAGGGCCAATGGGGAACAAGGTACTCAAGGGGAGTTTGTGAGGGTGTAGTGCTTTTAATTTTTTAGTGCTGACTTAGTTAGCAAGTGCCAGTTAACTTAAATGCAATGTGTTACAGCTAACTTAAATGCAAAAACAACAAACAGTAACTTTCTTTCAAGTGAAACAAGGAAATAAGTACAGTAAGCAATGCAGATATCACTAGGGATCCACAGAAGCGCTGAAAAGCCATGTTTTAGGTGGAATTAGCATTTCAGGGAAATAACAAGCAAACAAACAACAAGCATACAAACAAAGCTAGATTCAGCAGGCCTGGATCTAGTCTATGCTACAGCAAACAAGGTGTACCAATTTCAGTAAGAAACAGTTCAAATATGCAGGCACTATAAGCCTTTAACCAGAAATTCCCAACTCAGAAGGCAGAGTCCAGCCTCTCCTCCCACAAGAGTGCAGACCACGAACCTTCTTAATTTAAAATAACTGGCCTGAAGCCCAAGTGCTTAAACCAGAACTAATACACTTTTAGAATAACAGACACTGAGCCCTCAATCAGCAGTTCCCAACTTAGAAGGATGTAAGCTACCTGTCCTGCCACCACAGTGCAGGCCACAAACCTTCCTAATGTAAAACAACTGGTTCTGAATTGGGCAGTTCAACTGTACGGTATTGTACAAGGAATATAATTTAATACAGTCAGGAAGGTGTATCAAAGAGCATGTGTATGTTTCGTGTTCAAGGGGCCTATGATTTGAAAACAACCCAAAATTAATCTTTATCTGCCACTGGCAAAATGTATTTTCTTTGAATGTGGGTTTCAATGCTGTTTTAATTAATGTGAGTTTCAAAGCAGAGAAGTTTTAATGCTAAGTCTATTTTCATTGTGAGACTGCATTGCTTTGTTTAGCAGATATCTATTGGGGTTTATGCTGTAAAATATAAAATAAAACTTTCAAATGAAATCCATATCATCGCAGAAGTAAAGCAGTATGAACATTACAGTGTTTATTGCAAATGGGGTGAAATAACCAAGGAATGGGACATTGGAATGGCTGCAGCGGGTGACGCTCCATTCAACCATGATTTTGTGAGGGGAGGAAGGGCACAAAACTCAGACCGCTTTGGCTGAACTATACCTCTCAACTGTCCAGAGTTTTGCAGAATGAATAGATTTTTGCTTCTTATTTTTGGTTTGTTCCTCATAAAATTTGTGGTTTACTGCCAAATCATTTAGGAATGAAGTCACTAAATAATGACAGACATTGAGTTTCAGACATCATAACCTTCAGAAAAATGCATGCTAAAGCAAGACCTGTTATTTTATCAACTGTCAGGTTTATACAAGAGCAATTTGTAGTACTGTTTGCATGTTCCACCAATATATTTGGCCTTGTCCAGATTTCCTGCATTAAGAAGTTGAGAGGTATGTGAAAATAAATCACTTTATAGAATTAGGAATATCCAAACCTCTCAACTGTCCCAAATTTTGGCTCAAAATGTTGCTCTCCCCCTAATAATCCCTCTGCAAAATGGCAATTTTGGAAGAAAACGTTGAGGGTTTACAATTATAAATAACTGTAATGATCAGAGTTATAGATTACTTTTATTTCAGAAATGCATGTAGATGATCTTATTTTGTCAGCTGCTCAATTTAACAGTTCCAATTTTAAAAAGGTGTCCCTTCTTTGACAGGTTCCCAGCTGTATTGTGTGGCAATTTTATATTTTTGCATAACATTTTTGGTCTACTTTTCATAAAATTGTGGTTTTCTGGCAAACTAGTAACAAACCATTAAAGACTGAAGTTAGAAAATAATGGCAGACATTTGAGTTTCAGATTTCATACCTTCAAAAATTCATACTAATGCAAGACCTACTACTATTATCTTTCTAAGTTTATAAGAGGAATATTTAAACATTGTCTTTATTTTTGGGCCTGTGTCCCACTTCTATGTATGGCTTTGTCCAGATTTCTTGCTCTGAGGTTGAGAGATATGAGTGTCAGAGCCATCACCGTCAGCCAGAGACATTTCAAACTGTGACCTACTTGTTGCACCTCACTCCCCATTGTAGTGGCTCTGGATGTGTCCAAGCAAGGCAAGGAGCAGTTATGCAGTGTAAGTGTGCAGAGTATTCCCCCATCCAAGGTAGACCACAAGTACGACTGTGGCTTTTCATCTGTCCTTGATTTTGCAGAATGTTCTGGTTTTCTGTCATATTTTTATACTATTGATTTATGCTTATTATTATTCAGAGAATGCATGCTGTTGCAGTGCCCTGTTGCTCTGTATTAAAGTACAATGCTTTATTGACCATCAGGTAAGCTTGTCGGAGATTGTAAGATGCAAGTAAGCTTTAATAAGCATACTGTTAAAGGATTACCAACATTGAAAGCCTTTTCATTGTTGCCATGCAGAGAATATTTACATAACTAGATAATGTATAAGCCTTAGGTATTGAAATGCATATGACAGTATTTGTAATAAAGGACAGGATTACAGTATTTTCAGAAGCTCATTACATTTGTTGGAGACTTGCAGTCATCTTTGCAGGCTTTACCTGTAAACTAAACAGAATGCCAATCTATCATGTGTGGTCCATAACTTGTGCAGTAATCCTTTAAGCAATTTATCTTGAGCTTTTCTTGTTTGCTGTTCATTTTGTACTTTGATCATGTCTTCCCCATGAAACAAGTAGATAGTTGTTGTCAGGCAGCAGGTCTTTTCTGGATAAGAAACATTTTTACAAGTGGGGGTATCACAGAGATTGCTACTTTCAGCATGTTACTTGGTAATTTTATAAAGCTGAATATAAATTATAATTAGAACTGCAGTGCAAGAAGAAGTGGTTTGAGCTGAGTGCTGCTTGTTTTATTTTATACTTGATTTTGACTGGCATTCCAGTAATGTATTTAAAAAGCAATTTATTTTTTCATGCCTCACAACCTTTGTGTTTCCATCTAGATATTAAGTAAGTAGTCATGTAGCCAATGCACTGAAATATTTTTTCTTCCACACTTCATTTTGTCTTGATTGGACTCTTGTAATGATGTTTTGGCACCCAGGGCAGCATATTTAATTAAAGTTCCAGTTGTGGTTTTGAGCATAGCTCCACCCCTTTCTAGTTAGTGACACCCCTTCCCGATGGCCCCACCCATTCAGCTGTCTCCTGCAGCCCCCCTTTAATTTGAAGTCACCAGCCGCCACTGATATACACACACACACACACACACACACACACATATATATATATATATATATATATATATATATATATATATATATATATATATATATATAGACGTGTATGTGTACATATAAATCAACATTCACACATATATATAAGTATATACATATATATATATATATATATATATATATATATGTACACATACATTTCCCCTACTGTTGAATGACTGTACTGCATGATATGTTTGAGAACACATCACACATATCTGCAGCTCAGATGGCTTACTGGTAAATTCATGTGGCTGTAGTGTGCAGGGTCCTGGGTTACACACTTGCAAGGGCTGATAATGTATTTGCTGGCCAGAACAAGGGCTGTTGGATACAGAGTGATTAAGGCACTCATAAGCAGTTGTAAGTGGGTGTGAAATGGACAGTTATGTATGGTGTGACATTTGTGTTGGGAACAGATTGCCCTTTTTGTGTTAATGTGAGAGTGGGATGTTAGGGTGTTAGGGAAGGATAGTAGGTATATATGAGGAGGTAGGTTGGTTTGGAAGACAGACAAGACAGACAAGACACCATACAGGGGTGGTATATGACACATGTAGTGGGTAAACACCTTGGACAGGGAGTGGTGTTTGGAAATTGGAAGTCCATGAGCCCCCAAATGGAAACAGTGGGACTGAGATCCCCACCCATGGGCAGTCACGACTGCACATTTACAGCCCTGAAGGTGACTGTGCTGGGGGCTGTGCAGGAGGGGCAGGCTGAACCTCTACATGTGTCACGAGAGCCTCAAGGTTGTGTAGCAGATCCCACAATTCTCTGCAGAGCTCCCTATGCACCAGACCCTGGACCTGACAACAGGTTACAGGATCCTGTCTGTCTGTGCTCCCAGGGGGGACAGGCACCATCCCCTAAGGTGGTTCCACCTGAAGGTAATGCAGAACCAGCAGATGATGAGGCCCTGGGTTGGGTCCTAGACATGCTGTGGCCTGGTACCATGGCCAGATAACGTGGGAGAAGTGGCTCTGCTGGGAACAGCCTTCCCAAACGTGTTATTGTGTTGCAGTTTTAGAACATATGTGGGTAGTAATTGTCAGCACAGTCCAGGATTAGTTATAACACCATGCATACATACTCCCAGTAACCCAAATCACCAGATTTGGAACAGTTGCATAGCAAACAGAAGACATGCATATATTGAACCACAGTGGCCATTACAATGGCATGCAGGTAACATTGTTAGCAATAGGCCACCAATGATAATGTTTTAACATGGAACATGAATAGAAATGCATTGCAATATTTGTTGCACATTAGGATATATGTCCCAGCAGTAGGTTTGGTGTAAATATACCCATTGATGTGTGCGTGTGTTCAGATTATGTTTGCAGATATGATTGGGGGAGAGAGAAATGTCAATTAACAACTATTATATTCTTGCAGTATGAGGTCCTCAGACCTTTTTTCCTGTTTATGTCTTGCAGGAACCATGTCAAGAGAGTGACTGACTGCGTTCACTCCACAGGAGAATAATATCCTCATCAACTTCATGGTGCATCACCATGGAACCCTCTTTCAGGGTACGGCCCATGATTTGCAGGAGAGGACTGCCCTGTAGAATAAGCTCATCCACAGGGTAAACAATGTCGGCCTGCATAACCGCAGTTATGAGCAGGTGTGACATCAATGCACTGACCTCATCCACCACGCCCGTTAGTGTGCTGCTGCTGCAGTTAGGAGGGACCAGCTAGCCACAGGTGGTGGTCATGCCATCCAGGCCCACTGACACATGTTGAGGAGCTCCTCACCAGCCTTGGGGCACCCACCCACCAGCCAAGTCAAGAACTGGAAGAGAAAATTGTGGAGGTGGGTGCTACCCACACAATGGACGAGGAGCGTGCAGGTAAGACCCCAGGGCACATTAGTAGACTACTGTTGCTTATCCATCTTCATCTGTAAAGTATCTTCATGCATATGTCAGATAACATAGTCAGTCTCTGCAGTGTAGTAATGAACAGATGTGCATAATCTGTAGTATTGTGGGTTTGTACTGTTAATGTACTGAAGTGCTGCTCCCACCCTGTACCAGTGCCACAGGTGTGGCTACTGAGATCACATCTCTCACACAACTATGTAGCTCCATCTCATATACCTCTGGGGCAGCAGCCTGTAGCTGGTGAGTATGGAGGTCTTTTGTTCAGGTTTGCCAATACACCAGCCATGTTATGGCCATGGCATTTGCCATGCACACATTTAACATACATACCCATAATGTATGCTGTACATGTTCACCTATTGTTGCTGTTAACCGCACTGCATCACAGGGGTCATATGGTGGCATATGTGAAGGGTATGTAAGAGTCCTGTAGTATAACTAACAACCTGTCAGTGCAAGATGTGTGGACAGAAATAAACATAATGGTGGGACAAATGGCCTACAGTAGAGACATGTCTGAAACATTACTCATATACACTGGCTACAGCAGTGTATATAGCAGCATTACAATGGCAACTGTTAAAGATCTACACAACAGCATATCACAATACCACAATCACAACTTCTACAACCTGTAATGTGATCCTAACATGAGCAATGAATGTGTAAGATGGAATCCTATGTTAGGACAACAAATATGGGGAATACATACCTTAACAAACAATGGAAACATATATGTGCACACACTCCAAATAACATATTGTGGAAGCAGCTTTTGAAGTACTGCAGCATTCGCTCATCTTGAGTATGCACCTTCCATCAAGTACGGGTCCTCAATATCACGCCTAGTAATGGTCTGCGGTCCAAGAAGTATATCCATGACATTTGCCCACTCACCTGCAACAGAGGCAGCCATGGCTTACACACATCTTACAAACCATGGAATGGATCCCATATCCAAAAGGTAGCACTCAGTACTGGAAGACGTATCTTTACCTTGCCATTGCATATACCATGGCAAACATTCCTTACATTCAAAAAAAACTCACTCATCTACTTTCATTCAAAAATGCTCACTCATCTCATGCTCCATCCTCACATGATCCATCTGACTTGACACTACCCAAAAAAAAAAAAAAAAAAAAAAAAAAAAAAAAAAAAAAAACACTACATTGTCTGCTCTGTTGTTTCTATTTTTTTTCTTTTTACAAATTGAAATCTCTCTCTAGCCTGTAAATAATTATTTAAAATGTTTTACCACCAGTGTTCTTCCTAAAAGTGTTTGTTAACTGTATGTGCTCTCAGTACCTGTCTACATATTATTGTATATATTATAAAAAAAATCTTTGTAATATGATGGTAATCCTACTGTAACATTTATTTGCTTTTCCAGGACTCTCTCATTGAAATGGGTTCATTGGCCCAATGGACTATATCCTGGTAACAAAACTAAAAAAATAAAATAAATAAAAAATAAACAGTGCCGACAAGCATGTATGTGACGATGAAGTATGGGACACCATTAATGTAGAAAATAAACAGATGCCCATCCAAGACAGATGAAAACATATGCTGCAAACTGGTCATGGAGGCTGCCCAGACACATGCAGCAACACTGAGGGACTTGCAGGAATGTCTAGCAGGTATTGCCTGTGCAGTACCTGTTTCAACAATTACCTGGACTCTGCATATGTGTGGCCTATGGGTTAGAGTAATCTAATGAAAGTGTTGTTCCACAGGAGACATCATCCAGGGCTCTCTACAGGTAGCATATGCATAACATCAAGTCTTCCAAAGGCATATGTTGCAATGTGTAATGGTGAACCGAGACCAAGGCTGAAACCTACAGACAGTATTAATACAGATACACATGTTGCACAAGCACCACCCCACTCTACCTCAGGCCCACCATCCCCGTCTGTTCCTTGCTGGTGCCAGTGTACACCTTTAGGTTTGCTGTTCATTATTGGAACTAGGCCGGTAGACATTGTGTTCTGAATTTGGGACACTGCAAAATGACACTCATGTGTGGCCTATAGTTGTCAATTATCTGCAGAAAGGCTGAGGATGGGGAGGGTTGGCATCCTGAAACACAGCAGTGAACTGAAGCATACATCCAAAGCTCACTAAGAATGGCTGTATCTGAACACAGTCAAGGCCATGCATTGTCCCAGATGTAATCCTGACTCCACAGCAATAGTGAAGGCACTGTGTGACCTCCAAGGACTCTGCACATGAGCTGACCTTGCAATCTGGCAGAGTTGGGGGACATTTGTAGGGCAGAGTGACCAAATAATGGCAAGTGAAGATAGGTCATGATAGTATATACCTTCCAGGAGTAGTGACTGCTGTAGGTCACTTAGGTGCTGCAACAAGCCATCATGTTAAGGGTGTGCACACTTATGCAACCCACATATTGTATGCATCCCAATCAACATCTGCACAACTAACACATTTGTTTGATACTACATTTGATTGCACAGGTCATATGTCACATATCAGGTGTGTGTAATGTTAACATATGCAGTTATTTGGCCCCGTGGCATATCAGGGAAGAGGGTGATGTCAATAAGGGTGTGTATACTCCTCATAGCCACAGTAAGCTTTGGAGGTTGTCAGTATAACTGGATTTTATTGCAAATATAAGCACTGCTGATGATGAGATCTACAAATCAGACATTAGGCATTCACTATTGACATCTGTCCTCATATCAACCCAGGTATGTGTCAGACAAACACATAGGGGCTGTGAACAACAGAGCAAACATAACTGCCACACATATACATATTCAGCAATGGTGTGTACACTTGTGAGTTATGGTGTACAGTACATGGCAGGGTGCTGAACAGGTGCACAGCAATACTGTGCACATGGGTACAGTGTCTTCCAGGGGAAGGGGTATCACCTACTAACACAACTCATGCATCACAGAGATGTATAATGTTGGTAAAAGGGATTGAGTATAGCTGCAGTGCATGCTGCTGAGTGCCATATGTCATGCATGTTGACAGTTGGGTAATGCCAGGTCAGTGTAATATCTTTGTGCCACCTCACCTGTAAGTGTGTGTGTGTGTGTGTGTGTGTGTGTGTGTGTGTGTGTGTGTGTGTGTGTGTGTGTGTGTGTGTGTGTAGAGGTAAGCAATAATGTACAGGTCTTAAAGTACATTTTCTGTTTTTCCCTCATAGGTGGCGAGGTCGGTCAGGATGCCTCCTGCAGGCAAACTGATGTTAGTGTCCATACAGACTCTGACAATGATGATAGGTATGGTGAGGCACAGGCAGGGTTGTCAGGGGCTGAAGCTGTGTCATCAGTTGAAATCCCACTGTATCCACCCCATCCCCGCACACAGTCACATTGCCTATACATACCCTATCACCAGTGGCATAGATGAGGGACAGTTGGCAGGTGGTGGCATGGTACAGGACAGTGTCATGACTATGGGAAGTGTGGCTGTACACAGCAGCCATAGCCAGATGACTGGCAAGGTACCACACAGGCAGATGTACAGGGGTGCTCGTAGGATGGCTGCTGGCCATCATGCCCCTGGTAGAAGTGCCACAGCTGGTGTCATCAGATGCATGTTTTGGGCCATCATGGAGGCACAGGCATGTATGGAATGTTATACCAGACAGGGTCTGAGGCTCCAAAGAGCTACTCATTCTGCTGTTATTGACAACATCCATGATGTTGCAAGTGCCCACCATTATTTTGCAGAGGTCCTGGATAGACAGTTGGGTGAGATGGTGGGAATCCTTGCAATGTCTGTGTTAGAGTATATGGTGGGAGTAGGGTGACAGCCACGTGGATGTAGTTCAGCAATAACAACAGGTGGAGGTCTACGTGGGATGTGCAACAAGTCAGAGCCACTCCTTTAGTGGCAGTATCAGTACCAGCACTGCAGGTGGTTGCTGTCCACACCACAACACAGCAGGCCACGTGCACATGGCCCTGGCCAGTCCCAACAGGGACCCACATCCAGCGGACATTTGTCATCATTAGGGGAGAGTACCATATCTGGCCTTGTACCCGTTAGTGCCCGTGAAACACCTGGCAGGCACAGTTCTTGTGTCCGTGAACAGAGACGGTGAAATGCACACCCTGCCATTTATAGTCTGCAGCTGTCCAACAAACCCCTGTATAGGGCAGCCACATGGCCGAACTGTGCACACACACACACACACACACACACACACACACACACACACACACACACACACACACACACACATCACCAGCACAGCTAGGGCATTTCCATACCTACACACAACACATTTGCACAGTCCAATTAATAAAGAAACTCCCTAACACACACACATGATGTCAACCAAACGGCTCAGCCTAGGTCTGCTGTTGTTTCTTACAAGGGGTAGGCATTGTGGCGACACATTGACTGTGTCATATCCTGTGTAAAGCTGAACACAAGTGACAGGTCTGTATAATAGTTACTGCATGTGCCATATGGCTGATATGTCTGAGGGGTGTATACAGGTGAGTGCATGGTGGCTGATGTCAGCAGCCCTTGTACAGTGGACAATGGAAAGTATACTGTGTGGCACACACCACATGTTTGTGTACAACAGCCATACACAGAGGCTTTGGTGTTGACACAATACACAGAGAATACTGTAAACATGGAGGTACTTAATTTTGCAGTGAACCCATTTTAGCATATGTAATTCCACAAAGACATAATAGACAAAACATCACATCGGTATATAATCAGTCTGCTACTTTAATGTCATCAACAATGGTACTGGCAGGGTATATATCCCCTTCCCAAATGTTGTGCAATCCTGGCATTGGTAAACATAGGTGTGCTGGTGTGGGTGGCACAGCCCTACACTTTGGAGGGTATGGGGTGGTCTAGTACTGCACATAGTGTGAGTGATGACTACTTAACCTACTAACATACACTGTACAGTATTACAGCAGACTAAGCGTGGGGATACACACAATAACCTCAGTGAGGGTGGCTGTGTCCACAACATCAACAGCCAACTATATATACCAACTCCAGTATCATTGTACAGCTATACAGTGGGGAAGAGGGCATTTACACATCTACTACTAGTTTTGATGGAATGAATTTCCATGACATGATTCCTTTGAAATGTTAGCATTTGCCAGTTACTTCTTGGACAGATGACTTCCTGGGACATGTATATTCTGCAAACTGAAGTAGATCCCTTCACATACACACACACATTTACTTGGCAACATTGAGAGTAGAACCCCTACCTAGGTACTTCTTGCTACTAATGTGTTTGGCCTTAATTGCACACACCACACAGCTTTTAGGATGAGGTGTGTCCTGAGTCTCTTGTTAAGTGCGGAACATCACCAGGCCTTGTATAGTATGGTAATGGGGGATGTACTGGGTGTTAATGGACAATACATAGTATGCCAAACTGTCATGTACACATTTATAAACACATAACAGTCATAAACACATCTGAGAGACCTGGGATTATCAGTGCTAACTACCTTGTCAGTGAGTCCATTCTGTTACAGATAATTTACACACAGCACATGCATCATTGGGCTGGATTGTGTACTCAGTTACCTGTATGGTTGACGGTAACAGTGTTCCTCATACAGTAGACCTTGGGACATTTACTGGGGGTGCCATGGTGTGAAGACAGTATATCCAGCACCCACACCCCATATTGGATATTTTACTCACTGAAACCAATGATAATACTCTAACATACCCACAATCATACATTGACCAGGACTGCAATACAACCCCTTGTCTATCTCATCAGTGCTAATACAGGAATATGTATTTATTGCACATGCCACAGGGATAGTAGGGTGTAGTGTGTGAGAACGGTATTATCAATTGCAGGTTTACAAACACACAGACATTGTTATTCTCAGCAATGCACACTGACACATTTGTCAGTACTGGAGTCCATAGGTGCAGGTGTTCCTAGGTGTGTACAGGATATTGTCCATGGAGAGATGAGAAGAGCAGAGGATATGGGTACAATGGTATCATGTCACCTGAAATTTGTCAGCAGGGCATCTATCAACTGATACCACGTGAATGATCCTCAGGGTAACAATTAAATGCAACATCCAGTCATCTGGTTGTCTCTTGCAGATGGCCAGTGAGATGCTCCAACTGATATGTATGCAACATATATTACATAACATGGCCAGTGTCTGGGTAGAGACCTGTACCCAAGCATGTTCTGTTGACTGTGGTAGTCTAGTTGAGATATCCATGGCATGTGGTGCATACAGGGTGGGGTTTCCTAGCTGTGGCATTCATAACACAGCTGGGCAGACATGTTAGTGTCAGTCAAGCATAGATTGCCTGTGAGCAGCCAAGATGGATACCTGAAATCTGCACATCTGTACAGAGGACAGACAGCAATCAGCTAGCTAACAGGTTATGCATTAGGATTAATGTTTTGACAGATAGACATCTGACACTGATAGGTATGCTATTACTACATATCAGTAGCCCTCAATGACATGTCTTATACACATAGTGGTCTACATTTAATATCCACATATCAGATCAATATCCAGTAACACATACTTAATAATACACAGCTCACACACCAAAAACACAATAGTCAGTTCTCAGAGTCCAGCTTTGCATGCAGGGGTGTATGGTTCCAGTACTACAATCTGCAATCTACTCTTACTTGGGAAAGCACTAACAGTAGTAACATAATGATACAATACATGCAATTGTGACTGCATATAACCTTGAATACTACCCATGTATGAAACACATACAAAAGGAAAAGATTGTTGTACTAGCTATATATACTCAGGTGTCCCAGATAGTATACTTACACCCCTTCCTACTGTGATGACAGCGCATAGATGCATGTTATGTACATGGAATTGAATACACTTTTTAAAGATGTCATTACCATGCTATTTTATCAGACTGGAATGTGATCACTGGTTATCATGGCTGTGCTATGCTTAGCAGATGCAAGCATTACTTAAATGTAAATGCTAAGCACATTTGCACACTGGTAAGCAAAGCCTAAACTGTGTAAGCACCTTTTTAGTTTAACCGTACGTTAGCACCACTTGCCATTGGGCAAACCCACGCAAACCCGCTTAAAGCTGCTCAAAACTGCCTTAACCACTCTGTATCCAACAGTCCTTCTTCTGCCTAGCAACAAAATAAGCAGCCCTTGCAGGTTTAAGAACCAAGACCCTGTACACTATAGTCACAACTGTTAACCACTAAGCCATCACAGCTGCGAATAAAGTTGTTGTTTTTTCCAATATATCTGTCAGTACACATACTGAACAGTATTGAACCACTACTTTGACTTCTACAATTGTGTTTTACTTGTTAGTGATATTAGTGTTGAATCAAGTATGTTGTTATATCTAAATATACACATATCAGATATATATGGTGTGATACAGCTGGGAAGGTATATACAACAGTCATGCTTACACATAACAAGGATATGGATATATATATTATATATATAGATATATGTATACATGTACATGCACATATATATTTATATACATATATATATATATATATATATATATATATATATACATTTATTCATATATATATATATATATATATATATATATATAATCTGTATTTTATATATATATATATATATATATATATATATATATATATATATATATATATACATTTATTCATATATATATATATATATACACATATATATGTGTGTGTCTGTGTGTGTGTGTCTGTGTGTGTGTGTGTGT
This sequence comes from Protopterus annectens, assembly GCF_019279795.1. Lineage (NCBI taxonomy): Eukaryota > Metazoa > Chordata > Ceratodontiformes > Protopteridae > Protopterus > Protopterus annectens. The sequence continues at coordinate 1,143,748,701 of NC_056744.1, forward strand.
CTGTGTGTGTGTGTGTACATATTAATTAGTAGTTTGCTTAATTTGAGAGCAGAAAATATTTGAATTAAAAGTAACAACTAAGAACATATAGATTATAAACACAACCATTGAAAGTGATCATAAATGCAAGGATATTTTATTGCATGGGTGGTTGTTGTTTAGGTTTTAGTTTGTTTATAGGGTAGTAGTTTAAATATGCCAGTGGGAATTGCATATCTACTAATATTTAAATATAAGGTTAGGAAGTTCCAGGTAGTAGGTTTTAGCAATATTGTTTTTTACTGTTTAAAATATAATGATTAGGCTTTTATTACTATGCATAAAGTAAGAAGAATTTTTATGTAATTTCTGTGCATCACATGACCTTAAGGGTATTTAAACAAGGGTAAATTATGTGTTATTTTGTATCTGATGAAGTTCCGTTTTGTTGAAAGTGAATAAAGGAATGAAAGTGCTTATACAGCCTTTCTTGGAACTGTTTTGGTGTGGCTACCTTACTTAAGAAGTACTTCTAGTGCCTTGGATTTATGGTTATTGGACATTTTTTTTTGTTTTTGTGGTTTTGTGAACTTGCTGCCGGCACGAGGAAGATTTGAGGTAAGGAGAGTGCACCTGTGTGTTTGGAATTGTGCAATCCCACTGTTTTTGAAAATACATTGACTGTGCTTTTGGCTGGCGGAAAAGAAAGGTATGCAGCACGAGGAAGAAGTTACCCTAACTCAGTTACTAGCATTAACAAATTAAACTAATGCTAAGGTGGACTTGGTATGTGACAATATGAAAGATTTTACCAACAAGAACGAGAGGTTGAGAGGAATGAGTGGTAACATTTGATCGTTTAGTGGTGGAATGTCTGGCGGAGGCGTATCCTATTCGAGGGCGTTGGTGGAAGGAAATCCCCCTATTGGTGAAAATGGTAGGAGTAGGAGGCCTCAAGAGGAAACGCATTTGCCTATGCTAACTCCTTTGATAAATAACAGTGATTTCCTGAGTTGGCTTAATAAGGACCTAAAGCCAATGGTTAATTCTCAAGACGGTGTGGTTACGGAATCGGGACCTGCGGTCACTTTAAAACAAAAGATTTACCATTTGGAAAAAACCCCAAAGAAATTTAGGGGACTACAATTGGATATTGCGTTTTTTGAAGACTGCATTAAGATGCATCGTGTGTCTAAGGGGTTGATGATGTGGAATTTCCCGAACAACCTGGTAAGTGCTTCAGTTCTACATCAGGAATTACTGGAACTGTTTGACCGCATGGGGATTGAATACATGGGGTTACTAACCCGGGATAACCAACAGCAGTTGATGGTGCTTAAAGAGGAAATTGTACAACTACAAAAAGAGATTACTGAACACGAGGTGTTCAATTGTAATGAAGGGCTGTACCATAGCATCTATATATATATATATATATATATATATATATATATATATATATATATATATATATATATATATATATATATATATATATATTTTTATATATATATATATATATATATATATATATATTTATATATATATGTGTGTGTGTGTGTGTGTGTGTGTATATATGTATGTATATATATATATATATATATATATATAAGTATAGAATTTTATATTTATATTTTATATTTATATTTATAATTATATAATTATATAATTTTATATATATATATATATATATATATATATATATATATATATATAAATTTCTAACTGATCTGTGCTTTAAAAAGTTTAAATTGCATTTGTCTTCTGCTTTTTACTGTTTTTGCTCTTGTTTTATATCAATTTAAGTCATTTTTGTATTGTATAACTGCTGTAGGCTACACACCAAAGTGTGCTAGCTTGTTTATAGCATTTTCAGTGTTTCCTGTGTGTTTTTCCTGCTGTTTCCTGAAAAAAATATATATTCTATTTTCCGGCCTTTGCTGAACTAGGTAAGTCCAGATTTCAGGTTTTGCTGAATTCTGGACTGTGGCATAGTTTCCTGTGTTGCCCATATCCTTACTTGGATAGGAGGAAGCTTCTCTGTTCACCAGTGAAAGTGGGGAGCTTTGAGCAGCCTATCTGTCCCTGGAGGAGGGGTCTCAGCCCTGAAACTTGTAGCTTATTGGCCGTTTTGGGTCAATTCCTATCTCTTTCAGTTTCCCTGCTTTAAAACCCGCATTTGAGTGGTTTTGCACGATTTTGCGCATAGTGCAGCATCAGGCAGCGCCGCTTAAACGGGTTTAAACTATTACCGGCTCCACAAAGTCTGCTCTTCACTTTTTCCCTTAGAACTGTTCTAAATCTCAAAGTAAGCACTCTATTTTCATTCTAAAGCCCTGCAGTTGCTCGTATAAGTAATCTTATAAGTAAGCACTAATAAACTAAAGCAGTACACCCTCTTATACTCCCTTTAAGTACTTGGCTCCCTATTGGTCATTTCTGATCAGTCAAAAAGTAGTTCCTTATACTATTCTTGCATGTCCAAAAGTCAGTTTAGGGCTTACTCTCCAGTCCAGCTGGTGAATCTGGGAATCTTGAGGCAATGTTACAACTGCCTTATGTACACAGACCACCCTCTCCTCCTCCCAACAAGCTCAAATATATGTGAGAGATGCAACTATAGAGCCAAACTGGAGGCTGAGCTCTCTCAACCCAGTACTGGCGCAGTCAGTCAGGAGGAGAAGGTAACCACACACACCACAAATCCAGTCTCACATAGACCTATCTCAACAGCAAACCAAATACATAAACACACAAAAACATACTCGGAGGCTCTAAATAAAAATCTGCCCAAGCAGCAGAGACCTCCAAAGCAGACATCCAAGCAACCGCTACCCCACAAGAATACCCACGTATCACATAGTTTACAAAGTCAGTGTGCCACACAGTCACAGCCCTTAAGGCTAAACAACACACCTAATACACTTGTAAATAGGTGAATCTATTGTCAGACACACTGACGTCCCACTCACCAGGCTGAACAAGGAGAAGGTCACTGTAAGCTGCCTGTCGGGTGCCAGGATCCGCCACATAACACAAGCACTCAGGTCACTCCAAAGCAAGTACAGATATGACTCCGTCATTGTCCATGCTGGTGTGAATGACCTGAGATGTACCTCCCTGGACTACATGAAAAGAGACATAGAGGAGCTCTCTGATCATGTAGTCCACGCCGGTATGACCCTGACCTTGAGTAGCATCTTACCCTCACCAAGAATGATGCCACACTATAAAGACAAAATGATCAATTTTAACATTTGGCTAAAGTATTGGTGTCATTCAAAGGAGATCCAGTGTCTGTCAGCCTGGGATGACATGCTCGACAAGCCACGTTGCTTCGCTAGGGTCGGCTTGCACTTGTCACCCCTGGGCTTTCAAATATTGGCTAAGGCTCTTGCCACCCCCATAGTGCCTTTTTTAGGCAAGGCTCAAAAGACAAACCCACCTCCATAGACAACACAAGGAAGAAGAAACTAAGGGTAATGCTGCTCAATGCCAGAAGTCTAAACCTCAAGATGCATGCACTCGAGGCTCTCCTCAGTATGGAGAATATCGATATCTGTGCAGTAACAGAAACCTGGTTCAAGGCTCCTGAGAGCACCCCAGCACTACCAGGTTATACCTCATGCCATGCGTTTTGGCCCCAAAACTCAGACTGAACCACAAAAGGAGGGGGAGTATCCATATTCATCAAAGATACCCACACCTCCAGGTTAGTGGCACTGCACGAAGCATCGGAGATCATCCATGTACAACTAACAGTGGGCAAAACTACCTTTCAGTTTGTAGCCTGCTACAGACCACCCTCCCAAACTCAGGAACCCCACTCAGCTTTCCTGAGAACACTGAAGAATATGAAGGTCTCTCCAAACACCATTATATTGGGTGACTTCAACTACCCAAACATAGACTGGGAGCACTACTCAAGCCCTAACACCCTCGCCCAATGGTTCCTAGACTTTATAAACTCAAATGCTATGGAACAACTGGTCACCACTCCCACAAGAGGGGAAAACTTATTGGACCTGATCATCACCAACATGGGGACTCTATGTTCGATACCAGAGGTATACCCCTCATTGGTAAGATCTGACCATAAATTAATCTCACTGGACATCCATATCCCATCCCCACCCCCAGCCAAGGAAACCACGGTGAAGAACTTCTCAAAAGCAAACTTCACACTTCTCAAAACCGAGGTAGAATCCTTCAAAGCCCCCAGGCCAGTGGAAAATATGGCCCAAACCGCAGAATCCTTTACAAACACATTCTATGAACACCTACAGGAATGCATGGATCGTGCTATCCCAAATAAAACCAAGACTCACTCCTCCAAAGGCAGGAGACCTGTCTGGTGGACCCCAGCCATAAATAAGCTATACAACAGAAGGAGGAAGCTACTACATGATAGAGCAAATCCCAAAAAGGGAAGGCATCTCTGATCAGTATTAGCAAGAAACTATGATCTCTCATAAAATCATCTAAGGCCAGCTTCGAAAGAAAAATTGCACAAGATGGTAAAGATAATCACAAGGCCTTTTTTAGTTATGTCAGGAACCTGGATGGCAACTCCCAGATATGCTCTGAGTTAGTGCAAAATGACAAAAAATACACTGAAACCACAGACATTGCCAACATCCTGGCAGACAGGTTCAGTGCAAACTTCTCCCCCTCTTCCCACCCAAAAGCGCAAATGTCTATCCCAACAGAGTGTAGCCTCCCTGACATCACAGATGCACAGGTGAGAGCTGCCCTCTCCAAAGCAAAAAACACAGCATCAATGGGACCAGACGGTGTCCCGGGATGGGTCTTACACGAGCTCCAAGAAGAACTGAACCCTCACATAAAGTCACTGTTCAATCTCAGCCTTACCACAGGATATGTACCCAAGGAATGGTGTACAGCAACAGTGGTCCCACTCTGCAAAGGTGGTGCCACAACTGACCCCAGAAAGTATCACCCTATAAGCCTGACTAGCCTGGTCTGCAAAGCTATGGAGCATATCATCATGGAACTCATAAACAAAGACATTGGGAACCTCCAAACACTGGATCCTACCCAATTCGGCTTTAAGGGCGGATCTTGCCTCTTGAACCTGGTCGACTTCTTTGAAACAGTCACCAAGGCCATAGATGAAGGGAAGGTAGTCCACACAGCCTACCTGGACCTCGCAAAAGCCTTCGACACAATACCCCACTTGGGCATCATAAATAAGCTCACCAGCTTAAATATCAACCTCTGTGTCACAAGATGGGTGGCAAACTGGCTCAGGGATAGAACCCACATAGTCAGAATTGCAAGTTCCATGTCAGACTCTAAACCAGTTACAAGTGGCATCCCACAAGGCTCAGTCCTGAGACCTCTCTTGTTCGGTATATATTTCTCTGCGGTACGGGCTAACACGGGAGGACTATGGCTGACCAAGTTCACAGATGACTGCAAACTGGGTGCCATAATCGTCTCGCCGACTGACCACAAGCATTCTCCAAAAGGGTCTCACAGAGATGGATAACTGGTGCTAGAGCCATGGCCTAAAGCTAAATGCCAAAAGGTGCATAGTCATTCCCTTTGGGAAAAACAAAGTGCCCACAAATTACCATATAGGTGGTAATCCATTAAGTACTGAAGAAGTAATTAGGGATTTGGGGACCCAAGTAGATAGCAATCTCTCTTTTGACAATCACGTTGCCAAAGTGGTTAGAAAGACCTTCTATATAGCCCACCTTATCATGAAAGGGTTCACATCTAGATCAAGAGAGGTCATTGTGCCCCTCTACTCATCACTCGTCAGGCCCATAATTGAATACAATGTCTCATTTGGGATGTACCATACCCGACACCTGCAGCAACTGGAAATACCCCAAAAGTACCTCACCAAGAGGATCAAGGGACTCAAACAGATGCCCTATGCAGTTAGGCTAAAGAAACTCCAGCTCTACTCAGTTGCTTACTGCCTACTCAGAGGCGATCTGTGCCTGACGTATAAAGCCATGTCCAAACTAGAATTAATGGACATGCTCCACCTCAGGAAATCCAAATCCCTTAGAGCTACATGCTCCAGGGACTTAAACCTCAGCACAGAAATAAATAGGATATGCTGGAGGGCCAGATTCATATCCCAGAGGCTCCCCGCACTCTGGAACAAAATCCCAATCCATGTTAGGCAGAGCCCCTCAATGACCCTCTTCAAGAGAAATCTTGACGAGTGGATGGGAGATCGTAGGTTTACCCCTGTGATCTCTTCTGTGCCCCTACTAGACAGAGGCACAGTAAACTAATCTTAAAAGGGCTATCTTCTGTGACCTACTATACAGAGGCACAGTCAACTAATCTAACAGTCAACTAATCTAAAAGGGTGGCGAAAGCCAAACACACTCTGGCTAGGCTTATAAATGCCCTAGGGCAGATAGCCTAGTATCAACCTATGAACCTATATATATATATATATATATATATATATATATAGATATATATATACTTTGTGAACTTCTAAATATAAAAAAATAAATAAAATGAAAAGCAGCTGCCACCACAGATAAACTTTTAATTATTTAAATAAATAAAAATACGCAGACTAAGAACAGATAATTAAGCATCTGATGTTGTAAATCTTTGTTTATTCATTACAGATAGGACCTTGGTTCCATCCTCGGAACTGATACGGCTGTTTCCCAGCTCACGCAAGCCAAAAACTCTCAGCTAAGAACCTACCCAGAATGCCCCTCTCCTAGTTATTCCAGATCTCGTTTGCCGCGTTCCTAGTCAGACGTGTTAGCCATCTCTCTCAAAGCTAAGTAGACAATTTTTAATTTTATGACAGTTTTTCTTCAAAATTACTAAATTTTTAGTCACGTTAGCCTTTTCTCACTGTCACCTATAACCTAAGCCTATTTCCTACCCTTTTCGTTGGTAATTTAATTTTTTACCTTTTTTGGTACTGTCCCTCTCTCCTGTCTTTGACAGGCCTTCCCTTTTTACTAGTGGTATTCTTTAAAATAACCTCACTGGTATTTTCTCCCTTATTTTTTCATTAGGATAGCATTGTTACATTACCATGTCAGACAAAGCTAAGTTGGGATTTAAACAGTGTAACAAGTGTGGACGTAAGATGCCTAACTCAGATACATATGTCTGTTGTGTCTAGTGTATGGGCGTGGATCATATTAAAGCTGACTGTGACATTTGTGCTAGTTTTAGTAATCGAACACTAACAGAACATAAGAATAAACTTATTTTAAAAGATTTACTAAAGACACCTGTCTAGGATGCTCTATCTGGGTCGGAGGTCTCACCCCCTCCTTAGACCAAAAAATATAAGGAAAAACAGAGTCACTTGGTTCCTGAATCTCCGTCAGTTACAGAACCAAGTTGGCTCCATGCTTCGACGGTGCCCTCGGTGCAGACCTCTTCAACACCAGGCTCTGTGTGCTCTCCCTCAGTGCTGACTATTATATTCACTCCTATTTGGTTCCAGCCATGGCACCACTGACTTTAGTGCCGTCCTTGGTTCCCACATTGGCTCCGATGACTGTACATGCCTCAGCACCATCCCTGACCATGGTGCCGACAGTTTCTTTGGCTCCATGGGCTCAGATGACTGTACATGCCTCAGCACCATCCCCAGTCCCCAGCCACGGTGCCGACAGTTTCTTCAGCTCCATCGGCTCCAAAACTCGAATATCTGCCAAGAACAAGATATTCTTTAGCTTACGACACTTTTTTGGGGCAGAGGTTTAGCCCCTTTCTAGAAAGACCTGATTCCCCTTCAGCAGCCTCCTTTAGATCCACTAGGGGTTTTTCTGAACTAAACCTAGTGTGGGATGTGGACCAGCTTCTGGCAGCTAGGGGATTGCCCATTCCAGCTAGACCTTCCGTCCCTCCTGCCTCGGAATCTTTTACCACATCTTCCCCTGTTTATCCTCCTCCAGCATCCACCCTGATCTTGGTACTGATGTCCACTTCGGTACACACTATCTCGGCTCCAACAGCAGTGTTTCCCCTGTTGGCACTGACCACCCTTGCTGCATCAGCTCCGATGGAGGTGATGCTTTCTTGGAGCAATGCTTGGACCATCGGTACCTTGGTACCTAGTCCGGCGCCTATTTTCTCTCTGGCACCGTCTATGTCCACTGTTCCGATGGCTTCCAGTTCTCTTGGAACAAAGATCTACAACACAGATGGAATGTTATGGTAAGACATAACTTCTTTTTTCATACCTACTTTGAACTAAGGGAACTTAAGTGGCAGCTACTGATGAACTCTGAAGCTTCCCCTGGTTTAAATGAAAAAATAAACATAAAATGTGCTCTGAGATGGTTTAACTGATTAATTTGCATATATTCAGTTTTACAAGTGTTCTTTTGTTCAGTTTGAATGCATACTGCTAGTTCATTGGTTAATGTATATAAGCATTAATAAGATTCTAATGTTCTCTCACATGGTATGTATCTTAGTTTTTATCATATTGTCATTCAAATGTATTGCATTCTGAAGAAGTTCTACCACCTATAAAAAATAAAAGCCTAATTATCTATTCTTAGTCTGCATATTTTTATTTATTTAAATATTTAAAAGTTTATCTGTTGTTGCAGCCGCTTTTCATTTTATTTATTTTTTTATATTTAGAAGTTCACAGACTACAAGTATTATTTCTTCTATTGTTGCGGTTATATCACAGTATATATATATATATGTACATATATATATATATATATATATATATATATATATATATGTACATACATTATATATATATATATATATATATATATATATATATATATATATATATATATATATACATACACATGTATGTATATATATTTATATGTGTGTGTATTTGCTTGCCCCCCCCTGCAATAACGTCTTCTTGTTTTTTTCTTTTTTCCTTTTTTGACAATTTGAAAAGATCAATCTTCTGAAATATTAATGTTTGTGTATTATCTGTGGGTGGAGAGTGGTATCTGGGTATTATAACAGTTACCTATATTGTTTACTAATCCATACTGTCACATAGTATTTGCACATAGCTGTATACATTTATGGCCTAGGATTGTCTACAACAACCTCTATAGTGTTTGAAAACTGTTGGCCTTGTAATGTGGACAATGGGACATATAGGTCCTCAATATAATGATGTAGCAAAACCCACACTGCAATGGATCCTATCAGTACACACTCAACTCAACAGGATAGTGATGACCCACACACAAACACACACTTACTAGTACTGAGTTTCCAACCCCTACTTGACTAGGTATTGCTACTATAGTGTCGTGCAGTTATTGCACACGCCACAGAGCTTACATGTTGGAAAGCTGCCCAAAGGTATCTTTGAAGGGGAGTGACATCAGCAACAGTGCTAAAGAAGGGATAGGGGAAGTGTAGTACATGTGAATGTCCACAAAAGTAGATGTCAATGGAGACACACACATACTCTGTCATGAAAATGCACACATCATCACAGTTGGCAGGATCAAGATTAGAACCCCTACCTTAACCAGTTTGCTATACTACAGTTTTATGCAGTTATAACAAGCACCACAGAACTTATACAGCTGATACATGGCCAAAGGGTTATGTCAAGGTGAATGACATCAGCAGGCATGCTAAAGTAGACCAATGGGAGGTGTAGTGATTGTGAATGGCTTCAAAATCATTAATCTCCACACACACACACACACACACACACACACACACACACACACACACACACACACACACACACACACACACACACATTTGCCAGTACTGAGATGCATAGGTTCATTACTTCACAGATACGTAGTAGGTGAATGGGCCCGACAGCTGTACAAGGCTAGGCAAAGGGAATACCTTGGCATCAGGCCACATGACAATGGTCTCCATGTGGCTCAGGGGCGTAGTCCCTGGAGTGGTCCCCACAGGTGGGTATTGTATTCACCATCCACTCATCTGGATTACTGTTGTGGGTGGCCAGTGATGTGCACTGCTTCCCATGTATGTGAGCTATATTCCATAACACAGACAGTCTCTGGATTGTGCACATGTCCCACACACATGTTCGTTGACATGTGGAAGCGTACTTGAGGTCTCTGGGGCATGTTGTGTGTACAGATTGCTATCTTCTGATGTAGCATTCCTAACCTCATTTGCGGAGACCTGGCTATGGAACTGAGGTCATGCTTGCACCTACATTGACAGCATAATACAGTTATTCAGTGGAGTTAGTGGCGTCTGTCCATACAGGGCATGTGTATAAGGCATGGTATTCCCTTTGTGGGTTACATTTGCAGACTCTACAGTTGTTACAGGCATCCAGTGGAGAACATAGCAAAAGGACCACTGTAAGCATTTCTTTGCCTACTGTAGGAATGGAACAGGGTGCCATGTTCTTTCACTTGTTGGATAACACACACTCAGTCAGGAGATGTTACACATCACAGTACTTTCTTTTTTTTTTAAAACACGTTTATTGTTTTAACATATAAGAGAAATATCATAACAATTTTATACAAATAATTAAAAATAGGTATTATTATAATATTCAACAAAATAACTAAAGTATTTACAAAGACATCCACTACAATCAGATCAATTAATTAAACTAAAATACTGTGCTATTGAAATTAGAATTTTTTTAACAAATTTTGTAAATTATCCCATACAATAAAATGTGATGTTTTTCTAGTTGTTCTCATTCTAATTGTGCTTATTTCCATATGACACATTATATTCATAACATTTTTAAATTCATTGAACGAAGGAGGTGTATCTGAAATCCAATTTCTAGTTATTATTTTCCTAGCCACTGCTAGGATAGACCATAACAAGGGAAGCTTAATCTTTTAACACATTGAGGTACAGGTGTGTTGAATAATATAAGAGACTTAGAAATAATGAAATTATCTGTAAAAAGAGCCTGCAAAAATTCATTAATTGACTTCCAGTATTCTTTCAACTTCATACAGTCATAAAACATATGAGCCCAGTCAGCATTAATTTCTACATTACATCTCTTACATAGATTATCTTTATTATTAATTTTATTCATCATCAAAGGTGTATAAAAGATCTATGTAAAATTTCCATGTATAAAGTCTCCAGACAATGGAAGATGTAGTTCTATAAGCAGATTCCAATATATATTGTTTATCTTGTTGAGTTGGTGGGTCCCCATTAATAGAGGTGAAATAATTCCAGTATGAATCTACATTGTAAAAAGTTTCTTGTCTGATAATTTTATGTATATATGAAAGTTTACCTTTATCAGAAACTTTATGCTGTAAATTTATTATCAAGTAATCAATCAGTTTTGGAATAGATTCTTTAACTGTTATAGACATTAGATCTATTCTATCAATGAGATGTTGTCTAAAGATCTGAACCTCTAACCAGCAAGTTTCTCTTAGATCAAATTCTTGTTTTAAGAAATCTAGATTTTTAACTTTATTATCAGATATCAGCTGATACCAGTACTTTAGATTATTATCTATAGCTAAATGAGCTCCTTCAGAAGTAGATGACATAAGCATACCCTGAGTATAAATTATAGGGAATACAATAAAATTCCATTCCCTATACTTAGGGTGCATGAATATAAAGTTATGATAACTAATAATAATATTTAATGGGTAACAGACCATATGTTTAGGTGTAATAGGTGAAGTACAAAATTCCTTTAGCAACCACAACGTGGAGTTATTTATAATCATATTTTTATGTGTTAAGGAGATTTTCATGAAGTGCATACTAATTAGCTCCCAATAATCTTTCCATTTTGCGACATATGACCGATCTATTAATAAAGTAATAACTTTTATAATAGAAGAGATAATATATAAATTAAAGTCTGGAAAAGAAATACCCGCTTGAGACCAGCTATTAGTATGTTTCTTTAATGCAATCCTAGGTCTATTAGGTGCCCATAAGAAATTTAACATTAGTGTATTCAGTTTCTTGATAGTTATTTTTGTAGGTGAAAGTATTATTGATTGTATTAAGTATAAAATCTTGGGGAATATTATCATTTTAATAATTGTAAGTCTCTCCTCCATAGTAAAAAACATATTATTCCTGGTATTAAAAGATTTTGTATATTAAGAAAACAGGTATTATAGTTATTATATATAATAGATTTAATATCTTTCGATAGTATTATACCTAAATAAGTTATCTGACCTGAGTTGGGTACATATTTAATAAAATCACTAATGAGAGTATTTTTTCGTGTATATATAGGTAGTATTTTAGTTTTTTCTTCATTGAATATTAAACCAGAAATACTTTTAAAATTCATCATTTTATCAAATAAAGACTGCATGGAAGAATTAGATCCTGCTGATGTAATTAGAACATCATCTGCAAAAGTTGAATTTTGATGTTCTATTTTCTTCTATTTCAAAACCCTCTATGTCAGTACTGTTTCTAATCAAATTAGCCCAAGGCTCCATTACTAAAGTGAATAATAGTGGAGAAAGTGGACATCCTTGCTTTGTACCTTTAAGAATGGGTATTTTTGTGAAACATATGTTCCTACCTTAATATAAGCCAGCGTTCCTTTGTATAAATGCTCAATTAAATTTACAAATGCATCAGAGAAATTTGTGCACTTCAGTAAGGTAAACAGATAGTCCCAACTTACTGAATCAAATGCTGAACCTATATCAAGACTAATAAGTGTTAAATCTTTCTTTTTCCTATTTGCAAAATCAATTAATGTTAAAGTTCTTCTTATATTATCAAAAGTATTTCTATTTACAATGAAGCCCGTCTGATCTATGTCTATAATGCCGGGGTAATTGTCTTCAATCTATCAGCAAAAATACTCATAAACATTTTATAATCAACATTAAGTAATGAGATGGGTCGATATGAAGAACATCTAGTTGGATCTTTATTAGGTTTTAAAATTGGTGAAATAAATGTATATTGCCAAGATGGGGGTTATTAACTCAGTTTGGGCCAGAATAAAAACCTTATGTATTAATGAATATGTAGTTTTAGAAAGGATTTTATATATCTCTGGTATAATACCATCATTACCGGTGCTTTGTTTGATTTAAGCTTATTTATTTGTGTAATAACTTCTGTATATGAAATACTCTTGTCCAATAGTTTAATCTGTTGTTTATTAAGCTTTTATTCATGTTTGTGGTTATAAACTCCTTTATTTTATCTTTAGGTTCCATGTTAATGTTGTTATGGTTAATCTTGTGAAAGTGATTTCTAAATTCATCCAGTATTTCTGGTATACTAGAAACATTCTTATTTTCCTTAGAGAAAAGATTTATTTGATATGGTTTTGTTTATTCAATCTTTTGTTTTATTTTAAGTCTATGTAAGTATTTGGGGCTTATTGAATAAGACAAAACTTGTATTTCTCTAAAGTTATTTTAACTTTATGAGTTAAAATTTCTTTGTATTTCTCATTTAGTTTGTTTATTTCTTCAATAACTTTCTTGTCCATAATATTTTCTTTATTATTATGTTTATAAGAGTCTAGTTTACTTTGAATATCTAACAATTCCTTATCCCAAGATTTCCTTTTGTTATTATACCATCTGATACTTTGTCCATATAGATATGATTTTAAGGCATCCCAAACATAGACAATGGAGACTTCAGGAGTATTATTTATGTCTAGAAAATGTTGTACTTCTGAAAGTATATATTCTTTATAGTCTTTTAGCTGAGTTAAGTATGCTGGTATCCTTTTGATCTGAACATTATGAGTATTTTTATCATGAATTCAAAACAATTGAGTTATGATCAGATATAGGACATGAAATGATTTTGGAATTAATTAAATCTGTTACCATCTGGTTAGAAATAAAGACCCTATCTATTTTTGAATAAGTTTTGTATCTGTTAGAAAAAAGGTGTATGGTAATGATTTTGACTCTATCTGATTATTAATATCATTCAAATGATAAGAATTAGCAAAATCATTTAAATGTTTTGCATTAGATGTAATTCTTCTTTTCTTTATAGTGGTAGTATCACTTTCATGTAGTATACAATTAAAATCACCAGCTAAAATAATATCCCCTATAGAGAATGATATGATCTTATCAATATGATGTTTCACTGTATTAATACCAATTCCAGGTATCCAGTATACATTAATTAAAGTGTAAGTCTTCCCATTAATTTGTATTGTAACCATACAAAACATTCCTTTGTCATCCTGATAAGACTTAATGGTTTTAGGAATGGGCATACTTTTATTCCATAAAATAGCCACTCCTCTTTTTTTCTGAGTGTGCTCTGAACTAACCAATACTGCATACTTATTAGTGGCTAGTTTATCAATATCTTTTTTCAAGAGATGGGTTTCTTGCAGGAAGACTAGATTGGCCTTGTGTAGATTAATGTATCTTATTAGGCTTGCCCTTTTACACGGATTATTCAATCCATTAATGTTTAAAGAAATTCCTTTTAAAGATGTCATTTGGCATTTTTAAAACTCAAGAATCTTATGATCGAAATAACAAATAACAAGATAAATAATGTTACATCTCCTCTTTTAGGTGTACCTTTAAATATAGCTGTATTTATTAAATCTCTTATGGGATTTTGTATAGGATTCAATTTTGTTTGTAGTGACAATGAGTGTACAAAATATATTGTGGATGTCAAAACTATATACATATAACAATGAACAAGTGAAAATAATGTAAGGATTAAACCTTGCATCCGCCTGGAGTTGAAAACTCCAACTTAGAGCAGTATTTACTACTCAAGTTAACCCTACCCTAAGCAGCAGTACCTCAGCTACCACCTTATCAATTTAATACTAGTTATATTTAACTGAGGTTAACAGTTTTCAATTCAATTATCTATCAAGACAAAACTACACATTTGGTAAAACAGCATCATATAAACTAAAATAAACTTTTTTTTTTAAAAACTGTTCATACTATTATATAGATCTATGTAATATATAACACTTGAATTCTAATAGCATTCAAATAATCTTAATGTTAGAAATCAAGAGGAGAGAAAATTATGTTCTAACATTCATTTAAATCAAAAACTTTGGCTAATATGATTCAGACATTACATGCATTAAGATGCATCTATTTTCTGTCATGTGAATTCTGTCAACAGATTCCAAAAATCTTGAATTGTTTGTATATGAGCATTTACTTAAACTCATTATTGTCAATAGAGTAAAATATTGTATTCATAAAAATTATTATAAATCATATTGCATAGTTATGCAGATTCTCAGAAACACCCGTTATAAAAAAAAAAAAAAAAAAAGCCATCACACACATAAACACAGACACACACACATACATATACACACACACACACACACACACACACACACACACACACACACACACACACACACACACACATACATATACACATACACATATATACATAGATACACACACACACACACACACACACACACACACACACACACACACACACACACACACACACACACACATATATATATATATCTGATCTCACTGAGTTGTGTGTTAGTAGAGCACTATCCTACTTGCTGTCCCTAGAATAAATCTGTCTGCTTTATACAAAATAATGCACAGCAAACACATATTAGTAACCAGATTTTACAATCATGCTAACCTACTGCTTTAAAATATATCACATGACATTTCTTCCAGAATAGAGTTATAAGATTATTTATGCTTGCCAATCAGATGAATTAAATGAGTTATAGTAAAGTATATGTTTGGGACACAAGTTTTAACACAGATTATTATGCTACTGTTAAGTAGATTTTCAAAAACATTTAAATAAATGTTTCATTTTCTATGCCTTCTAAAATAAGATATTTACTTGCTACAAGAAACTACATCATCCAAACTCATCATAACTGACATATTTTATGAATAGAGTATTTTTCCTGAATCTGTGGTGTGTCAGTGTGATAACCTTGTCAATGTTTATACTAACTGCTTTCAGTTTCTCTGTGAAAATTCTGTGAGTGAAGCTTCTGAGGAAACTCATGGACACTATGCATGAGACAGCCCACATCCCAGATTGTCTCCCTTAACATTTTGGCGGGAAACTTATTAAAACTTGTGGCAAACATTCATTTTGTCAATAGAGTAAAATATTGTATTCATAGAAATTATTATAAATCATATTGGATAGTTATGCAGATTCTCAGAAAAAAGCCATCACACTCACACACACACACACATACATACACACACACACACACACACACACACACACACACACACACACACACACACACACACACACATATATATATATATATATATATATCTGATCTCACTGAGTTGTGTGTTAGTAGAGCACTATCCTGCTTGCTGTCCCTAGAATAAATCTGTCTGCTTTATACAAAATAATGCACAGCAAACACATATTGGTAACCAGATTTTACAATCATGCTAACCTACTGCTTTAAAATATATCACATGACATTTCTTCCAGAATAGAGTTATAAGATTATTTATGTTTGTCAATCAGATGAATTAAATGAGTTATAGTAAAGTATATGTTTGGAACACAAATTTTAACACAGATTATTATGCTGCTGTTAAGTAGATTTTCAAAAACATTTAAATAAATGTTTCATTTTTTATGCCTTCTAAAATAAGACATTTACTTACTACAAGAAACTACATCATTTAAACTCATTATAACTGACATATTTTATGAACAGAGTATTTTTCCTGAATCTGTGGTGTGTCAGTGTGATAACCTTGTCAATGTTTATACTAACTGCTTTCAGTTTCTCTGTGGAATTCTGTGATTTGAAGATTCTGAGGTAACTCAAGGACATTGTGCATAAGACAGCCCACATCCCAGATTGTCTCTCTTAACATTTTGGCGGGAAACGTATTAAAAACTAGTGACACACATTCATTTAGCAGTGTAAATGCATCTAAACATGACAGAACCTCCACAATGTATTCCACAGATCATCACAGCCTCTATGCAAGTGAAATTAAACTCAAAATGACCAACAAGCAATAAAACTCAGCATTCTTCTCCCAACTCAATTTTCATACAAATCCTATTATTCACTGTGCCCACACAGTCTAAAGCATTTCTATATATTAATAAAGAAAAGAAAAAGAGAGTAGAAAATAAAAGGGAGTGAGGCAGAAATAAAAAATGTAAGAGAAAGCTGTAAGAAGTATATACAATGGAATGTTACTTACTGTTTATATTAATAGAGTTAAAAATAAAACATATTATTTACTCTTATTTAGTTCTGATTATTATTAGTTAAAGCATGACAGATTATTTACAAACAAGCATAAGCAGTATAATCAAGAAAGTATAATTAGAAATAGCATTTGAAGAACTTATAAACTTTTACAAGAAATAAATATGTTATTATTCTATTAATGATATTTTCATTACTGTTCTCTCCCTGCCCTCCCGACCCTTTACCCACTACATAATCTAAATAGAATGTCATTGTTTAAACAAAGAAAATAATAAAAGAAGAAGGAAAAAAAGGTAAAGATAAAAAAATGTATCAAATTACTAACCTTACTTTTTTCAGAAAGAAAACAAATCGAGTCACAGCCTGCCATTAAATCCTCAGGCATTTTGACTGGTTATGAAACAAAACATTTCTTTGCACATAGAGAATAACTTTGATTAAATCTTTTCCAAAATATTTGTGGCTTTCTGGAAATGCAGGAACTATATTCAAAAGATTAATAATGAACTAAAATGATGAGAGAAAAAAAACATATAACAAATCATTTGTTTTAGTCTCTTCTTCTTCTCTGAAGTCTTCCAGGAAGCTTCAGTTGCCAATCTCTTTAATGAAGAACTAGCCCATTCCATTTCTTCTATTTTATCCAAAATCCTTTTTTCTTTGACAAACAGTAAAGCAGATTCTAAATCATTGAAGACCTTAGGACCATCAGGAAGGAAGATTTTAAGCTTGGCAGGAAACAGAAGGTATGTTTTAAACTGTGCTTTCTTAAGCTCCCTTATTAGTGGCAGAAAAACTTTTCTTTTAGCAATTACCATGGAAGAATAGTCATTGTCAAAATGCACAGTTGTCTCATTAAACTTAACAGGAGCTTTAGCCCAAGCAGATTTAAGAACCATCTCTTTATCAAAGATGATAGAAATCTAACTATAACTGATCTAGGATAGTTTTTGTTAGAGTTAGTATTAGCTATAGATCTATGTGCTCTTTCGATACCAAAAGAGAATGCTTCTGGTAAATCTAAAGTTTTAGGGAGCCATGTTGTTAAAAAGAAGTAATATTGTTACCTTCAATATTTTCTGGCAGTCCAAAAATCCTAATGTTATTGCGCCTAGATCTATTTTCCAGGTCATCCAGCTTTGTTTGTAAATGTGTATTTTGTTACAGCAGAAACTCAATGTTGATTTCCTGTTCTTGTATTTTATTTTCCATGTCATTCACAGCTTCTTCTATGCCTGTCATCTGGATCTTCTGTTGTTGCAGGTCCATATGTAACAAGTCTATTTGTTTTGTAGTTTTTGTATGAAAGTGTCTATTTTAGTATCCATTTTATCCATCTTAGCAGTAAGTTGCTGGACTATAATTATCAGAGACTGAAGTTTTCTTGATGCTGGAGTCTTGAGAATTTGTCTTACTGGAACTCATTTCAGACTGATAAACTGACAGGAAAATTTCCAAAGTAATTTCTGACAGGAATATTATTAAGATTTCCTTTCTTTTTTAGATATAGTTCAAGAACTATATAAAACAAACATATTTAGAAAGAAAATTACTTCAAGAATTAATTTTTTAAGTAATTAATTCCTGTCAATGTAATGAAATTGGTGGAGCTGAAGAAATCTGCTGCTATCCTGTGTTCATCCTTGGCCACGCCCCCCACATCACAGTACTTTCTGATGTCAGTGGCACTGTTGTAGTCAATAGGCATGTAGTCCACTGCATTCACACCGTGGTTACTGTCTGTGAGGCAATATGCAGGGAACTACCAATATAGTGGTTGTTGCCTAGCCAAGTGTGTTTGTGTATGAGATATGGGTAGAGAGTGTTCTCTGAGTAATACAAGGGTTACCTGTATTGTTCACCGATCCATAATGTAACATGTAGGGCTATGGATTCTCTACACCAGCCTCTCTGGTGTTTGACATCTGTTGTCCTTGTAAGGCTGACATTGTGACATATAGTAGGTCCTCAATATAATAATTTAGCAAAACCCACCCCACAATGCATCCTGTTATCACACAATCACAGCAACCTCCACACAGGGTACTGATGACAGACACACACACAAACCCACTTGCCAGTACTGAGATTCAAATCCTGATCTAGCTATGTATTACTACTACAATGTACCGCATTTATTGCACCCACCACAGAGCTTATTGGATGGATGTTGTCCCAAGGTACTTCTAAGGTGAGGAACATCACCAGCTCTTGTAAATACTGGCATTGGGTGATGTAGTGGGTGACAGATCCCAAGAATTATTTTACCCTAAACACACATTTACATTTGCCAGGGGTGAGGTTCAAACCTCTATCTAACAATCTTTACAAATGATTATGTTACACATGCACCACTGACCTGACATGGTTTAGGTTTGGCAACAGGTACTTGTAAGGTGGATGATAGCTGCAGGGCTACTAAGATCAGGCTCTGAGATATGTACTGGCTGTAAATGGGGCCAAAATATTTGAGTTACACACATATACACTTACCACAGATGAGATTTGTGTAGTTACACATTGTTATACATTTTTGGCATGCACCATGGAGCTTATAGAGCTGGCCCTTGTCCAAAGGAGTATTTCAAGGTGACTGACATCAGCAGGCTTTCTACAGTAGGGCAATGGGAGGTGCAGTGACTGTGAATGGCCTCAAAATCATTAATCTCTACACACACACACACACACACACACACACACACACACACACACACACACACACACACACACACACACACACACACACACACACACACACACAAACACAAACACACACACACACACACACACACACACACACACACACACACACACACACACACACACACATACACATACAATTTCATAGTTGCCATGTTTGGGATTAGAATTTCTACCTGATTAGTATGCTATACTATAGCATGACACAGTTATCGCACATATCATAGAGCTTACAGGGTTAGCCCTTGTCCAAAGGGGTATTTTCAAGTTGACTGACATCAGCTGGCTTGCTAAAGTAGGGCAATGGGAGGTTTAGTGACTGAGAATGGCCTCAAAATCATTAATCTCTATACACACACACACACACACACACACACACACACACACACAGATTCACAGTTGCCATGTCTGGGATTAGAACGCCTATCTAACTAGTATGTTATACTATTGCATTACTCAGTTATTGCACTTGCCACTGATATTATAGGGGTGATGGTTGGCCAGAGGGTTATTTCAAGGTGACTGACATCAGCATGAGTGCTAACATGGGCTATAGGAAGTGCAGTGTATGTGAATGGGCCATAAACCTTTCCTCTGGGAACACACACACAACACTCAGTCACACACAACTTTACATTTGACAGGACTGGGTATACAGATGCTAGATTAATACTGATTTGTACTATCATGTTACACAGTTATCACAAGAACCACAGACACTATAGAGCTAAGGGCTACCAAAAGCAAATGTCTACAGTGATTGACATCGGCACATCATGTGATATTGGCCAGTTGGATTTGTGATGGGTGGGACAGGACTTATGATGGCAATCTCTTTGTCACTGTCTGCCTCTCTCTTCCCCATATCTGTGTGTATATGTTTGACCTATTATAGTGTGTTGGCCTTGGATATGTGTGAGTATTCCTATCCAGTGTGTGTGTGCAAACCATGAATGGTGTGCAATGTGGTATGTGTGCACAGACATCTGCGACTGACAGATATGTATAGTCCACTGTTGTTGTCAGACATGGGGTTCATTTCTCTAAATATTGGAGCATGCTCAGTATGATCTTCTGTATTTTGTTGTCAGACATGGGCTTCATTTCTCTAAGTGTAGGAGGATGCCCAGTATAACCTTCTGTACTGAGTGTCTGAATCCATTTCAGGTAAGTTGTACTCCAGTGCAGGATTTTGTGTTCTACACCTACAGCTAGCAACCTGTTTCTGCAGGATATCTGTAGATAGGTTGACAATATGGTGTCACAATGGGTGACAGATCATGGGATACTGTAACTATTGCTGTCTGTGCTACTTGTTTTATGTGGTTGGTGTTAGCAGAGATGTTCAGACATGTGCTGTTTTACACTGTGATGTAATATGTCATCAACTACCAACAGATATACTTATTTGCTCACAATTATTTCCTGGGAAATACAAGATGAATGAAACTGTGTCCAGTATTGTGGTCTGCAGCCTACATATTCTTGCACACTCATGCCATTCTGGAGGGGTAGCTGCATCACTTGCTGATGGATCTGTGTAAATGGTCCAGCACCTTGGTACTGTGGTGGCTGAGGATCCCCTGCTTGTACATCTATCGACATAACAGAATGGCCATATCCTGCTGTGGCCATACCTCTCAGCTGTACAGATTCACCCAAGTTACCCAGAGGCAGGGCTCATATATCTGATCAGTTCCCCTTCACATTGTAGTTTATGAGTGGGTTTGTAGCCACCCGTTACTGGGTTTGCAGGCAGGGGTGGTATGGGCACAAATTAGAGTTTCAGACTTCACAAACTCCATGGTCTCCATGCTTCTACACCCCCCCACTCTATTATTCTATCCTCTTCCTAACATTATGCGAGTGATATCTGCAAAGTATCCCTATAGTTGTTCCTTCATCTCAGTGTTATTTAGGGGTTGGTCCACAGTTCATGCAGTTGGACATGGTGGGCATGCTACTGTGATTTGTCGACATGGCTTTGTTTTTGTGTTCTGGGGACTGTGTTATGTTGTTATTTGGGACCCCATGAAATAACATACTTTGGTAGTATGGGTGAGGCACAGGCCTTTGACAGAGTACTGTAGGGAATTTTGTAGTGATGCAAGTCATCTGTAGCAGGCCAGTTCATTCTGTCACTCCTCCAGTCGCAAGCTGTGAGCCACTGGATTACCCTGGGGTGACAGGGTAAGTATGTGAGGTGTTAATGGCAATAGTTCATGTCCATATTAATCCCTTGGTCTGGATGCTGGCAGGGTGCTGCTTACAGCTAGGGAGGGACACACCTGCATGGGACACCCCTTCAGCATGCTGCATTCTGTGGATATTCCAATACAGAAGTGGGGGTCATATTGTACTCATTCCCAAAAGCAGGGATATAACCTGTAATAAACCTTTGGATGATGGTGGGGTGAGCTGAGTGCATGTGTGATATATGGAGGCTTCTTGCAGCTGACCCACAGATATACCTGGGACATTCCCCTTATGCTGCCTTGTGCAGGTACATAGGTATTCTCTCATTACTTCATAAGTGTGGCTTTTGTGGTCTGCCAGTGATTGGCCAGAATACATCAGTATTCCATACTACACAGACAACTTATGTGCTGCTAATCTGTATGTACAATTCCAAAGGTGTGTGCAGATGACAGTAACATTTTATGTACTCTGTCTAGGGTACTTATACATGTGTACTGTGTGTATGTTTGGGCCCACATTCATGGCATGTCCATCTTTCAGATGGTGACAGATATTGACATCTGAGCAATGAGTATGGATGACTGTTGAACTGGGTCTTGCTGGGATGCATTGTGGTTGACACTGCAGTTGTCAGAACATGGCCCTGTCATCAACACTAGTGGCCATAGGCCAGCGGGACAAAACCCTCCATGCCTACATGCTGACCACTTCTACACACTGTACAACACACAGCAACCTAACACACAGAGCCCTGGATATTGTTCACATGCAACAATCTATCCTGTAAATTGGGCCAGCTCAGGTAATCTATGCTCCACTGTTATTAACCCCACTTGTACATGTTACTGGATTTCTATATAAGATTGTGTGGGTGGGCACACATGACAACTGTAAACATTTGCTATGACTGTACTGGTATTTCAGGTACTCTGTTGGCTTCCATTTCATTTTGTATTCTGACCTATCATGCAGACTAGAGGCATATCAGTAGAGTACAGATCTTAGGTTTTATTGACCTACATTTCAGTTTCAGACTTCATACCCTGCAGAACTAACATACAACTGCCTGACCTGTTGTAGTCTGTCTTTGTAGGTCTGGCGGGGGGCTGTTATTCATTGCCATTAATTGGAGGACTTAGCACAGCCTTTCTTTATGGTCATCTATACCTGTCCTGTTGGCTGAGGCTATTGTTGGGTATATGAACCTCACTGACATGCATGTGTGTGTCCTATGGACACACATTTGGGCCAGTACATGTACTGCAGTGGGATTTGTCACATTGTCTAGTACTGCCTACTTTGTTAACACCAGTATTTGTTATGGATTCTATGCTGCCCATATAGGTGTCCACTATCTGCTGCCATCCCATTCAGCCACCCGATTCCCTTGCATGCTCATTTCCATACCATAGCTACAACTAGCAGAACATACTACTCCATTCAGCAATTGATAGGAAGAGTGATGTACCTTGTGGCTGTGCCAGTATTGAGTATGGTGCTGGAGGGCTGACTATGTCAGATGCACATAGTACACTCCCTTTATATGGTAAAGCACAGGTAGTGTCATATTTGGCATCCCTTTTACTGTATGTGTGAGTCAGAGAGAGGTGTCATTCCCTGGGTTCCTATCATGTCAGTGTATGTGCTATGCATTGCCTCTTTGCCAAAGCCTGGGCATACTAGGCACGCCTCCTTCTGCCTGCATGGGCAGGCTCAGATTGTTCCTCCTCTGAGTCACTCTGTGCCTGTGCTGGCCTTGGAAAAGGTGGGGGGGGGCTGTGTGGCCCTGCCCTGTGCAGTTCCTGCTGCAGCTGTTTTCTCAGGATCATATTGTGTAGCATGGCACATACAATGAAAATTTGTATACATGCAGCTGGAGAGTATTGCAAGGCAACACCGGATATGTCCAGGCACCGGAACCATGACTTGAGCATCCCAAACACATGCTCTATTATGATTCTCATTTATGCGTGTGCCTCATTATGGGGTTCTTGTTCAGGTATGTGTTCACTGTAAATATCTGTATTGCCTTTGAAAGAAAGAAAAAAAACTGTATTGCACTGTCTTACAAAGTACATTATGCATTTGCATTTTCCTGACTGTATGAATTTTACTCTTGTAATTTACCTCTAACATTATGTAACCTTTATTGTATTGTATTGCTTATGGAGCTTTTCTACCCGGGCCTCCACTGAAAATGGTCACTTCTTGGCCCAGTGGACTTCCCCGGTAATCAAACTGAAAATAAATAAATAAAAAAATAAATACATTTCTGATGGGTGTAATCAGCCACGGCTCCAGTGCGTAACCAGCATCCCCCACTAGGTGGCCATATGGGATTTCCCCACTGGCAAATTTCTGGTACAGCTGTGTCATATGCCAGATATGGGAGTCATGATAGCTTCCAGGGCTGCCAACACACACATTCATTATAATGCCCTGGTCATCGCACATGACTTAGCAGTTGATGGAGGGGAAGCCCTTGTGGTTTATGTAGACTCTGCACCGCTCACCAGGTGGTGCTTTGATGTCTATGTGCATGCAGTCTATAGCACCCACTACCTCAGGCTATTCTTCTATTTGGTGGAAGAGATGCATATTGCTGGTGAATGCCTCACGGGTGTTGAGGAAATATATGTGCTCACTGGCATGTGCTGACATGGCATCCAGGAACTGGTAGAGTACCCTGGATGCTGATGCCTGTGAGATCCCCATGATATTCCCAGTTGGCCTTTGGAAGATACCTATGGCTAGTATTCTTAAGCCTACATATACCTTGGTATCCACTGGGATGGGTTTCCTTCTGTTGGTTCTGTGTGTGAGGCGTGGCCGGCACAGCTCAACAATTTGCTGTAGGATGTCCCTGTCCACCCTATAGAGCTCCACTATCTCCAGCTCATGTAGCCCCTGGTAGGTTACCCTGGGTCTGTCCACTCTTCTCCTTCTCCTCACTGTGGGTTGGTCATCAGCATTCTCATCCTCACCACCCTCAGCCTCTTCCACATATTGATGTATGAGAGCGACAGCAGCCCCTATCATTTTGTTAGTTTTGTCTGGTAAAATTTCCCCATCTGTGTACACCGGTGGTGCAGAGTTTGTGGAAAAACCAGAGTGAAAGGTGTTTGCATAGTTTATAGTAGTGTGCTGGGCTGGGCTGCTGCCTGTGTAACTGGCTGATTCTGATACATTTCACCTGCCAGCTATGCTAGTTCTCCTTGATTGCCTTCCTACTGCTGTTTTCCCTTCCCATTGCCTTCCTGTTTAAGCCCTGAGGCACATCGCACATACCCAGTGCTCAGATGTGAACAGAGCTGCTATTTCCTGTTTTTTTTTTGTTTAAAACCCGGTGCGTGGCGCTCACACCGGTTTAGGCAATGTAAACACTGCTAGGCGGCCTCAGACACACCCCCTTCCTTAGCTGTGCTTAGCTAAGGGCAAACATGGGCCACAGAGCTCCAATAAGCTTACAGCATGCATGACACTCCCCCTTATGAGGTCATCTACCTCTTAGGCATGCACCATGGTGTTGCTGCACTTACATGGTTGGATGCAAGCTAACACTGAGGGGAAATCTGTGATTCAGTATCAGTCCCCTCATTTGCATAAAACTGACTGCTAATGCATGGTTACAAGACTGACACTCAGCCTTCCCCCTTAGCAATCACTATTCAATGATATTGTTGTCTTCTGCATGCCATTGACTATTATGGCAGAATGCTGATTTTGGTTTAAAAGCTTATTTCCAGCTTTTTTTAAATTTTCTGGCCGATCCCGTTTGTGCACCTATGCCCTATGCCTTAACAGCCGAAATCGGCCCCAAAAAATAAGCTATTTTTTATAATTTTGCAACTATTTACCATGCCAATGGCCATCTATTTGGCCATTGGCCTGCCTACTACATTGAATACATGCTTTCTTTGGAGCTCTCATGCCTCCATTTTGTAATTTGCAGAAATTTATTCGGTTAGTAACCCAATACATTTCTGCAGGTTACACTATTCCTACACTAATGCCTGCCTGCTTCCTGGATCGCTAATTCACCTCATTTGCATGGTTTTCACCTGCAAATGTGGTAATTAGCATCCAGGAGCTGTGTCCATGCAGGAATAGTGTTGGAGCGCTCGTGCATGTCCTGGGAGCTCATTCCTGGATCGCACCTCGGCCATATTGCGTGCAGCAGCTCTGGCACTATTCCTGCACACCATACAGAGCTTGCTGAATCCTGGGGATTTTGTTAGCCAAACATTTCCTTTCCCATTAATATTTCATTATTTAAAAATGTTTAATATTATTACTAATTACTACAATATAATTAAATATATAAAGAGACAACCTATTTAAATATACTATTAAAAAGATGTAATATTTAAACAACATGTATGTGTATATATATATATATATATATATATATATATATATATATATAAAAATAGGAACAGTTATATATATATATATATATATATATATATATATATATATATATATATATATAGATATATATATATATACATATATAAGCATAGTGTGGTAGTTTTAACCAAAGAGGACAACTCACCCAAAATGTGCAAATGGGGCTGTAAGCAAATATATTTATTGAATGTACTTGTAGTGGTTGCAGTTTTGAAGACTTATGTGGTGGTTTGGTCAGTTTTATGGTTACGGGATAAAGAATCCAACACAAACTGAATGATGTTTCTTTAAAGAAAATAAATGTTCTGTGAAAATGATCTTGGAGAAGCTGGAAATTGTGCCTGCAACTGGAATCCAGATTGAAAGAAAGAGAGAGAAAGAGATAGTGACCGAGACACAGCTACTAGCAAAGACATTTCAGTATAAGATGGATTTAAATGTGCCTTTAGAAAGCAGCAACATTTTCCTGATGTGGCAAGTTCAGATTCAGTTTGCCAGACATGGCAAACTGGGCTTTGTTGAGACTGGATCTGATCACTCAGCATGATGTATTTTTTGCCACTACCTGGGATTGTGTCCCAATAATGAGAAAAATCACTTTTTAGCAACATAGCATCATCACCATCCTCACCATCATTATCATCTCACATCTTTATTTCTGGAAGATCAGAGAACTGTGCTCTTATTTCTTACAGCAGGTGCTTGGATTCCGTTTCCATTAGTAACACTGCAACACAGGATAAAGGAGGTGCTTCCATTAGTGACACTGCAGCACAGGATAAAGGAGGTGCTTCCATTAGTGACATTGCAGCACAGGATAAAGGAGGTGCTTCCATTAGTGACACTGCAGCACAGGATAAAGGAGGTGCTTCCATTAGTGACACTGCAGCACAGGATAAAGAAGCTGCTTCCATTAGTGACACTGCAGCACAGGATAAAGGAGGTGGTTCCATTAGTGACACTGCAGCACAGGATAAAGGAGGTGCTTCTATTAGTGACACTGTAGCACAGGATAAAGAGGTGCTTCCATTAGTGACACTGCAGCACAAGATAAAGAAGGTGCTTCCATTAGTGACACTGCAGCACAGTATAAAGGAGATGCTTCCATTAGTGACACTGCAGCACAGGATAAAGGAGGTGCTTCCATTAGTGACACTGCAGCACAGGATAAAGGAGGTGCTTCCATTAGTGACACTGCAGCACAGGATAAAGGAGGTGCTTCCATTAGTAACACTGCAGTACAAGATAAAGGAGGTGCTTCTATTAGTGGCACTGCAGCACAGGATAAAGGAGGTGCTTCCATCAGTGACACTGCAGCACAAGATAAAGGAGGTGCTTCCATTAGTGACACTGCAGTACTGGATAAAGGAGGTGCTTCCATTAGTGACACTGCAGCACAGGATAATGGAAGTGCTTCCATTAGTGACACGGCAGCACAGTATAAAGGAGGTGCTTCCATTAGTGACACTGCAGCACAGGATAAAGGAGGTGCTTCCATTAGTGACACTGCAGCACAGGATAAAGGAGGTGCTTCCATTAGTGACACTGCAGCACAGGATAAAGGAGGTGCTTCCATTAGTGGCACTGCAGCATAGGATAAAGGAGGTGCTTCCATTAGTGACACTGCAGCACAGAATAAAGGAGGTGCTTCCATTAATGACAGTGCAGCACAGGATAAAGGAGGTGCTTCCATTAGTGACACTGCAGCACAGGATAAAGGAGGTGCTTCCATTAGTGACACTGCAGCACAGGATAATGGAGGTGCTTCCATTAGTGACACTGCAGCACAGTATAAAGGAGGTGCTTCCATTAGTGACACTGCAGCACAGGATAAAGGAGGTGCTTCCATTAGTGACACTGCAGCACAGGATAAAGGAGGTGCTTCCATTAGTGACACTGCAGCACAGGATAAAGGAGGTGCTTCCATTAGTGGCACTGCAGCATAGGATAAAGGAGGTGCTTCCATTAGTGACACTGCAGCACAGAATAAAGGAGGTGCTTCCATTAATGACAGTGCAGCACAGGATAAAGGAGGTGCTTCCATTAGTGACACTGCAGCACAGGATAAAGGAGGTGCTTCCATTAATGACACTGCAGCACAGGATAAATGATGTGCTTCCATTAATGACACTGCAGCACAGGATAAAGGAAATTCTGTGTCCTTGATTGTGTAGCCCTTCTTATGAATTTATTAAAAATCCTCCATTCATTTTGCCATAGGATCATAGGAGGTTACTAGGCTAATATCCCCAGGGCCCTTACAAACCTAGCCAAGTTCTGCCCTTGTTTCCATGATCAGCATCTATTGCCACTGCCCAAGAGAGACATAGGTGGAACTCCTACGGTGAGTTTATAGTCACCGATCCAATCATCCAGATTGCACTTGAAGAGGGCCAAAGAGGTGCTCTGCTTGACATGAATTGGGAGCCTGTTCCACAGGTGCTGTAACCTCTGGGAGACACACTTTTCCCTCCAGCAGGTTCTTTTAATGTCACATACTAGGTTAAAGTCTTTAGAATGAGTAACCTGTGAGCCATTGGACATATGGATATGCAGCATTTCCAATAAAGCAGAGTCTAAGATTGCCTTATCCACAAAGCAGAGATTGCCAGTAGTTTATATGAAACAGAGTAAAGTGACAGTGAATTCAGACGATCCACATAGGACAGATGCTGAATGCTTTCAGTTTTCCTTGTGAGGAGCTTTTGTCATCTCTCCGTTTGCTGCAGATGCCTGGAAAGGTACATACCAAAAATGGTATTGTACTCAATTACTGGCTTGATGAGGGAGGAGTACAGGGAGGTTACAACTTCTTTTTTTTAGAGGCAATGCCCTTACTTTTGAGGTGAGCATTATAGAATGCCCTTCTTACCAATGTGGAGACATGGTTATCAAAGGTAAGGTTGCTGTCAATCTGTGTGGCCAGGTATCTCATTACTGAGTGCATGATTAGGATGTTTCTATTGATGTGACACTTAGCAAGAACATCGCTCTTACCAAAAGGGATGATAATGCATTTTTTTGCCTTGAATTTAAGACAATGACTTTGGTACCAATCATTTGTTTGCATAAGACTGTCTTGTAGGATGTTGACATCATCTGGGGATTCTATGACCATTCCAAGTTTGCAGTCATCAGCAAACTTTATCAGCCACAGACCATTAGTTTCTGCTTGTACTTTGCAGAAATAGATTCTGAGTAGTAGAGGTCCAAGGACTGATCCCTGTGGAACCTCACTGGTTACAGGTCTACTGTTGGAGGTGGATTCCCCTATTTTGACTGTATGGGTTCTATCGGTGAGCCAGTTAGAGACCCACCTAACGATATCAGGGTTGATACTTAGCTGGGTGAGTTTGTACAAGACCAGATTTTTTGACTCAGTTAACACCACAAGAACTTATGATATAAGACATCTTATTAATTGTATATCTGACTGGTTGGTCTATATGGCAGTATGCCAGGGTGGTGCATTTTATGTCAGACAACCTTCACTGATGTGAACAATATGTGTAAAAGGGAAAAAAGTTCACTGTTCAAACATTTAATGAAACACAATGGGATTATGGGGCAGTTTTCACCTTTATAAGTATTCACAAGGTATTAGGTAAGCCTTTTATGACTATGACACAAAAACATAACTGGATTATTTAAAAAAAAATAATGTGGAGGCAGTGGTACATCAAGGTTTCAGTGAACTAATTTAATTTGGCTTGGCTACTATATTTTTAAATGTGAAAAAAAAGCAGACTAGTAACGTCAGGAAAAATATTTTAATTCCACAAAGTTCAGTGTGATATCATACTGAAGAAGGGTATTTTTACCGAAAGGTTTGTGGAATTAAAATTTTTTTCCTGACGTTACTGGTCTGCTTTTTTTTTTCCGTATTTGGATTCTTGTGGTACCTTTGATGAGTATTTGCAGTTCGCAACAAAAAAATGAGGAGCAAGCCCAGGGCAAAAAACTAGAACCCGAGTACTGGACAAGAAGGAAGGAAAACCAAACTGCTCGTGGATTCTTGTAATACAAACTCCTGGCTTTAATTATAGTTTTAATAGTGTATACTATTAAAGCCAGGAGTTTGTTTTACAAGAATCCACAAACAGTTTGGTTTTCCTTCCTTCTTGTCCAGTACTTGGGTTTGAGTATTTGCAGTCCTTACTTTTTTGTGGTATATTTTTTAAATGGCCACCAGATGGCAGTAGAAATAAAAATCAAAGTCTATATTTTTGCTTGGCCTTGCTTCATCTTTGAAATTTTCTTGCTTGGAAGGTACATTCTCTGAATGGCCATTAGATGGCAGTAAAAGATAAAAGCCTGTCAGTTTCTTGTTACCTCTCTTTATTTGGGAATGTATTGTAAGCGTTGTTGCCTCACAGCAAGTGGTTCTCCTGTTCGATTCTTGGCTGGAGTGCCTTCTGTGTGGAGTCTGCATGTCATCCCCGTGGTCGAGTGGCGTTTGAAAGACATACATGAATGGGCGTGCCTTCGCTGAAGGTTGGGCGTTGGGCTGGCAACTCAGCACCATAAAAATCTACTGCCAATCATTAGTGGACCGGCGTTCCACTGTGGTGACCCCTAACCGGGAAAAGCCGAAAAGACAAACAACATTGTAAATGTATATTTTTTTACATATGGACATAAATGTTGAAATTCTTCTATGGTGTTTCTTTTTTCTTTTTTTTCTTAAATATATATATATATATATATATATATATATATATATATATATATATTTAATGTGATATAAATACATTTGTTATTTGGAGTACACTGATATTATATAAACATGTGATCAGAAAGTTACATCCTGGCTTGTGAAGGTTTTGGCCTTAGAAAATGTAGCACTGAAAAATCCTGCTTAAAGGCAAAACCATGGTTTGCTGTTGCTGACGTTAGAAATTAAAGGAGTCCTACATTTGTTGAGTGCTGGAAACATTTTACTGGAAGTTCTATACAGATCTATATCTATATATGTATCTCTAAATCTATCTATCTATATAGATAAATATAGAGATAGATATATAGATATACAGATATAGCTATTGTTATAGATATCTTAACAGTAAAACTACCCTCAAATATTTATTTGTCTTTTTAAGTAAGGAGAGAAGGCTGGCCTAGGAAAACTTATCAGCCATCACAAATTGGGTCAATGTAAACCCTTTTCATCCAGCCACAGCCTGGGACAGTGTGCCACAAATGAGAATAATCCCAGGGGTGGCTAGTGCTATAGGACTGCAGGACTGCAGTGCCCCCCACCTGTAGAAGGAAAGAAGAAAAGAAATAAAAAAATGCAATACAAAATTTAAAAAAAATGGAACTCCACGCATGCGTGCTTGGAGTTCCTGGTACTCACAGAACTACAGACTGCTGTGTTAGGCAGTCTGGATAGGAGAGAAAGGCATTTCTGCCCTGCAGCCCAGAAGTCTCTGCGGTGATGGCTGCACAGAAGAGAAGGACACCGGACTGCATTGCCCGCAGGCTGGAGCCTGCAACCTACTCTCATGGAGCAAGAAAACCCCAGCCTACTCTCACGGAGCCAGGAAACCAGCTATTAGTTTATGCGGGTGGGCTAAGGAGAAGGACCAGCCGTTGATTCTGCTGCTGTGACCGGATAAGGTGTGTGAATCCAGGGCTGTGGATTATTCAGGGACTGCAGACGGGCTATGGAGAAGGAAACTGGCTGGTGTGGTGTGTATCCAGGGCTGCTGTGCTGTGAATTATTCAGGTAAGGTTGATTCAGAAATGAGGTGTGCATGTGTGTGTGTGTGTGTGTGTGTGTGTGTGTGCGATTCCCCAGTTGCTATATACTGGTGGCTAGAGAACAAATGGTGGTGGGTAGAGAATACTTAGGCTTGAACCATGTACCTTGGGTGCAGGTGGCAATGGCCTGAATCCCCTACCCACCACCATTTGTAAAATGTTTGCAGATTTTTGCCTCATATTTGTTCTGTTCCTCATAAAATATGTAGTTTCTGTATGTTCGTTTTAACTTGCAAAGTCAGTAGTGCAGTGGTTCATTGGTAGCATTGTTGCCTAACAGCTACAGGTTTTCTGGTTTGATTCTTGGCTGTGGTGCCTTTTGTGTGGAGTCTGTATGTCTTCCCAGCTTACAAAGGCATGTGTCTGGAGTGGTTGCCCCTGCTCTGCTGAAAATTGGCTTTTGTTCCAAGTCAGACTTTCCTGGTTAACAAATGTTAAATAAAAATAACAGGCATTTGAATTTCAGACCTCATATTCTTCAGAAAGTACATGGTAACACAAAACCTTTTATTCCAGCAATTGTCTAAGTTTATAACATGGATATTTGAAATTTGTCCCTGGTTTTGGGACTGTATTCCCACATTATTAGCTTCATCCAAGTTTTTTTGTGCTAAGGTTGAGAGCTATGGTGAGAACTAAATTCACTGAATATGTTTGGGGGCTGTATTCCCCCATTACTGGCTTTGTCCACATGTTTTTTGTTATGAGGTTGAGAGCTATGGTGAGAACTGAATTCACTAAATAGTAGGCATGTAAGTTTCAGTCTTCCTCTCTTTCATAAAACAGCTGATTTGGCATAGTGGTATGTTGCTCTGACTGCCTGGGTTCAAGACTTGGCAGTGAAATGTATGGTGGTAACACAGCATTTTGTTCTAAACAATGACATATAAAGTTGTTCATATTTACTGAGACTGGTGGACTGTAGACATTTGAGTAGACTTTTATGATGGAAATGTTCTGAATTGGGGAGTTTTGTCATTATTGGTGCATGCATTTTGTTTCATTGTTTACTGGAAAAATGTTAAAAGCAATAAATTTAAAATGCCATCTAACAGTTGTAATGTATTGTACAAAGAATATAATTTAATACAAACAGGAAGGTGTATCAAAGAGCATGTGTATATTTCATGTTCAAGGGGACTATGATTTGAAAAAAGCCCAAAGTTACTCTTTATCTGCCACTGGCAAAATGTATTTTCTTTGAATGTGGGTTTCAATGCTGTTTCAGTGAATGTGAGTTTCAAGGGCAGAGAAGTTTTAATGCTAAGTCTATTTTCATTGTGAGACTGCATTGCTTTGTTTAGCAGATATCTATTAGGGTTTGTGCTTTAAAATGCAAAATAAAACTTTCAAATGAAATCTAAATCATTGCAGAAGTAAAGCAGTATGCACATTACAGTGTTTATGGTAAATGGGGTGAAATAACCAAGGAATGGGACATTGGAATGGCTGCAGGGGGGAGGCTCCATTCGACCATGTGTTTGTGAGGGGGGAAGGGCAGCAAACTCAGACAGCTCCGGCTGAACTATACCTTTCAGCTGTCCAGATTTTTGCAGAATGAATAGATTTTTGCTTCTTATTTTTGGTTTGCTTCTCATAAAATTTGTGGTTTTCTGGCAAATCATTTAGGAATGAAGTCACTAAATAATGACAGACATTGAGTTTCAGATGTCATAACCTTCAGAAAAATGCATGCTAAAGCAAGACCTGTTATTCTATCAACTGTCTTAAGTTTATACAATAGCAATTTTTAGTACTGTTTGTATGTTCCCCCAATATATTTGGCCTTGTCCAGATTTCCTGCATTAAGAAGTTGAGAGGTATGTGCAAATAAATTGCTTTATAAAATTAGGAATATTCAAACCACTCAACCGTCCCCAATTTTGGCTCAAAACGTTGCTCTCCACCTAATAATCCCTCCGCAAAATGGCAATTTTTCAAGAAAACATGGAGGTTTACAATTATAAATAACTGTAATGACCAGAATTATAGTTTGCTTTTATTTCAGAAATGCATGTAGATGCTCTTATTTTGTCAGCTGCTCAAGTTAACAGTACTAATATTAAAAAGGTGTCCCTTCCTTGACAGGTTCCCAGCTGTATTGTGTGGCAATTTTATATTTTTGTATCACATTTTTGGTCTGTTTTTCATAAAATTGTGTTTTTCTGGCAAATTAGTAGCAAATCATTAAAGATTGAAATTAGAAAATAATGCCAGACATTTGAGTTTCAAATTTTATACCCTTCAGAAAATTCATACTAATGCAGGACCTACTATTCTATTATCTTTCTAAGTTTATAAGAGCAATATTTAAAAATTGGCCTTATTTTTGGGCCTGTGTCCCACTTTTATGTATGGCTTTGTCCAGATTTCGTTCTCTGAGGTTGAGAGGTATGAGTGTCAGAGGCATCACCATCAGCCAGAGACATTTCAAATTGTGACATACTTGTTGCACCCCACTCCCCATTGTAATGGCTCTGGATGTATCCAAGCAAGACAAGGAGCAGTTATGCAGTTATGTGTGCAGAGTATTCCTCCATCCAAGGTAGACCACAAATACAACCATGGCTTTTCATCTGTTCTTGATTTTGCAGAATGTTCTGTTTTTTTGTCATATTTTTAGACTGTTGATTTATGCTTCTTATTATTCAGAAAATGCATGCTGTCGCAGTGCCCTGTTGCTCTGTTTTTAAGTGGCAATGCTTTAATGACCATCAGGTAAGCTTGTCGGAGATTGTAAGATGCAAGTAAGCTTTAATAAGCATACTGTTAAAGAATTACCAACATTGAAATCCTTTTCGTTGCTGCCACGCAGAGAATATTTACATAACTAGATAACGTATAAGCCTTAGGTATTGAAATGCATATGACAGTATTTGTAATAAAGGACAGGATTACAGTATTTTCAGAAGCTCATTACATTTGTTGGAGACTTGCAGTCATCTTTGCAGGCTTTACCTGTAAACTAAACAAAATGCCAATCTATCACGTGTGGTCCATAACTTGTGCAGTAATCCTTTAAGCAATTTATCTTGAGCTTTTCTTGTTTGATGTTCATTTTGTACTTTGATCATGTCTTCTCCATGAAACAAGTAGATAGTTGTTGTCAGGCAGCAGGTCTTTTCTGGATAAGAAACATTTTTACAAGTGGGGGTATCACAGAGATTGCTACTTTCAGGATGTTACTTGGTAATTTTATAAAACTGAATATAAATTATAATTAGAACTGCAGTGCAAGGAGAAGTTGCTTCAGTTGAGGGATGCTTGTTTTTTATATACTTGATTTTGACTGGCATTCCAGTAATATATTTAAAAAGTAATTTATTTTTTCATGCCTCACAACCTTTGTGTTTCCATCTAGATATTAAGTAAGTTGTCATGTAGCCAATGCATTGAAAAATTTTTTCTTCTACACTTCATTTTGTCTTGATTGGACTCTCATAATGACAGTTTGACACCCAGGGCAGCATATTTAATTAAAGTTCCAGTTGTTGTGGTTTTGATCATAACTCCACCCCTTCCTATTGGCCCCACCTATTCAGCTGTCTCCTGCAGCCCCCCTTTAATTTGAAGTCACCGGCCGCCACTGCCTTTAGTAGAGTATATTTAGAGCACTGTTACTGTTTACATTTCCTTTTTGTATACGGTAACAGTGTTTGTAAATATTTATATTTCTGGTAGACCTTTGAAAGCTTACTAATTCATGTACTGACTGAAGCCTGGTTTAAAGTCAATACTTGCCCTTCTTTCTTCATACAATCTAACTATAATATCCTCAGAGACAATAGGCCTGATACTAGACCAGGAGGAGGTATCAAGTTTCTTAACAAAAATAACTCTTTTTAGACATTCTTAAATTCTCTCTTTCTCAAAGTAATAATGATGGAGCTCTAAACTGTGTAACAGCTAACCTCACCATAGGAAATCATACACACCTGTGTTTTAATATACCTTCTCCCACCCTTCTCAGTAAAAAGATCATAAAATATACCCTTCATAATGTCTTCCCAAACGGCTTTCCTGATAATACTGTTATATTAAGTAACTTCATTGTAAGTGCAACAGGTGAAGAATCTACACAACACAAAAAATATATCACCAAATAACCTTGAACAACTAGTAAACAATCCTGCCAGATAAAACCAGCTGTTAGGAAGCTATACTATTCTAGATCTCACTATTACAAATATTAGATATCACTGCTCCAGCATCTCTATTCTTTCTAACTCATTAAGTGACCACTGCCCTGTTCTCCTCTGTTGTTTTCTTTAAGACAAAGATCTCATCAGAAATTGTAATAGGTCAGCTGTTCCTATGCTTCCATCATGTATTTAAAACCTTGGTCAGTCCTCTATATATCTCATAAACAACCCAATGAATGCACGGACTTACTTTCCCAATACCCTCACCTCCATATAAGACTCACTCCTCCAGTCGTAAAGGAAGAGGCTGAGTGATCAAAAATGCAACTGAGTCACTAGTGATATTAAAATCCACATCAAATGGAGGGATAAGGCATTGTCAGCCTGGAAACTAAACCTGAATAACTCTAACCTCCACCAAACACTAAGAAAACAAACTAGAAATGTAACTAATCTGGCCAAATCTATACACTTGAGAAATAAGCAAGGTGCTATTAACAGTAATCCAAAACAATTTTGGAAGGAAATAAAGGAATGTAACAAGAGAAATCACAAAACTTAAATGCTCTCCCACAAATTTAAAATGTAACACCAGGGCTGTCCTAGAGAAGAGTACAAAGCTTTTATAACTGTCAGCATTAAAGAAATCACTAATTTGTTCCAACCTTTTATTACATCTCAACACACCACTCCAAACTTCTGTCAGCCAAAACTAAAAAAAAAAAAAAAATAGCCGAATATGCCACAACATTCCATTTTGGAAAGCTCTCAGTAAAAAAAAACATCATACACCTAAAAGAATCATCCTCCAAAGTCAACCAGTTATATGATATCTTCCTAAACAGAACAGCAGATAAAATTGCCAAATCCTCAACCTACATATATAACCTCTCCAATAACAGGAATAGTGTATCCAGCCTTAAAACACTTGATAATAATTTCCCTAACTAAAATACTCTCCCCCAGAATTTTCAAGAACTTTAGACCCATCACCATTCTCTTCAGACTCAAAACTGTTTGAAAGAATCTTATACAAACAAATAATGAAATATCTTAATAGGTATGGCTTGCTGTCAGACAAACAACATGATCTTAGAAATGCCTTCAGTACTAACACTGCCTTACTCAATGCAAATTACTCCATTTTTGTAACATGCAGTCTGGCCATTGCTGGGATATCTGTAAATATGACCCAGGCATTCAAAACTGTTAACTACAATATTTATATTATGAAATTGAACAAACGTAATGTTGACCATAACACTATCAAATGATTCTAAAGTTACTTGAGAACAGAACATTCCAAGTCCATTGTCATTACTTGGCACCTTAAACACCTGAATGCCACAAGGTTCAATTCTGGGTCTGATTCTGTTTTTGTTATGTATTAATGGTCTTACAGGTGGCCTCCTATTCCTTTATTTCATATTATATGTAGATAACATCCTCCTATTGCAGACCAGTAAATGATCCCTAGATCTTTAAAACAAACTACAACAGACTTTGAACAATGAAACTGGGCTGATTGTAACCACATAATTAAGCCCCAAATAGTAACCTTATTCCATTTACAACCCGTCAAAATCTCCCTTATCTGCCTCTTATTAACATCACTGATAACCACAACAACATAGATAACCACAACAACATAGTGACCTTTGTTTCAGAATGCAAATACTTAAGACTTAACCCTGATTCTCTATTTTTTTTCAAATCATATAGACTAAATAACTATCCTAGTACTATTTCTGCCGTAGAATCTCTCATTCACTTTTCACTTCAGCATGCTTTTCCCTAACCAGAAATGTTCTTCTCCCTAAATTGGAATACAGACTTCCTCTGATTGCCTTCTACTCACCAGAAAATTAACAAAAACTTCAGATTACAGAGAATACAATTTGTAGATTCACCTTTCTTGAGCACAATAGATCTTACCATTGTAACATCCTACAATGTTTAAAATGGATTCTAGTCAACAAAAAGTCAACTTATTCCCTAGGTAATCTTATTTGCAAAATACTAAACAATGGCTATTGCATACCTTTGAGATGGGAACTACTCATCCAAGATGAGGATTACTCTCTAAGAAGTACCCAGGAGAAACATACTGCATTAGGATGCTTACTGCATTAAGAAACTTCCATTTAAAACAAATACTGGAGAGCATGCCTTCTTCCATCTAGGCCTGGCATTATGAAACAGACTCCTACCTGAATTAAGGAACCTGGAATCTCTCATTTAGTTCAAAAAGGATTCTCTGATCACTTACGTAAGGAAGGAAGGAAACTGAGTGTTGGTGCTTTAGGGACAATGGTTAACCTCAATATTTGCTATCAAAAGCATTCCACCTCCAGCAAGACAGTCACCATGAAATCTAACAGCATACTGTCATCAACATGACAGTTCTTCCCTGCTTGTTTCTTGAAATATTGAAATTCAAAATAGAATATATGTATATTCTGTAAATATTGTAAACAACTTTTCTTAAATATAAGACTCTATAACAAGCACAAGAATATGAGATAAGCATATGCTTCGTCTGAGACCCTTTAAAATCATTTGATTTGCATTTATTCTTATGTATTGTAGGCTTCTTCATTATTCATGTTGCCTGGTTGTTTATGTACTTTTGGGTCATGGCTGAAAAGGGTCTTTAGAAATGACCAGTCAACTGTTTATGAAATAGTAATTAAATAAATAAATAAATAAAAGCTGATCACTAAATCTGTATGTTGGAAAGACTCAGAATGAAGGTGTTGAAGAGAAAACTGTCTGAAAACAGTGTAAAATGCCTTTTATTGCCCTAGTATGTGGAATTATAGATAAAATACAGATCTTATTTGACTTAACACAGGTTACAGCAGAGATTAGGAAAACACTGGAATGTCAGAAGTCATGTTACAAGCCAGGTGGCTTTGTTTTCTCTGCATGAACAGACTCTTGGTAAACAAAATTCAACAATAGAAGCCAGTTATAAAATTGATGAGCAAGAAAATCAAAATCATTGCAATAACTTGAAAATATGAAGACTGCCTCAGTCAGTGAAAGAATATCATAATCAGAGAAATAATCCAAAACTAGTAGGACTGCTCAAATCAGTGGATGGAAATGATTCATCCATTATTTAGAACAGCAATTCAAGAAGGTTCTGGGAAAAAATGTCATAATTTGGGGAGACTCTACAAGATTGATTCCAAAATGACTGAAGCCTTGTCCACCTTAGAGAGAAGTCAAGTAAAGTGTGGACAGTATGCAGTCTGAATACTGCAAGGGTTTTCTAACCTGCTCTTTAACAGAAGGAAGAAAATGATCCCTAATGTGACAGAATTCTAAATTTCACTAAGTATTCTAGCCATGCTGTTGGCATCAGAACGTGAATGTTCTTAACTTCTATGCTCCTCTATAGAAGCAAAGATGGACCAAGCTAAATTATAGAGAATATAAGTGAGATCTGGAAACTGAGATAGCATGACAAACTACTTGGGGTTCAGTGACTGCTGCATTGCTAAAAAACTAAAAAAAAAAAAAAAAACAATTAGAAGAATGCAGTCTTTTTGGTTAAAAGCCAACAGCATGATCATTTGCTTGTTTCACTAATTGCACCTCATATACCAAATATCATCTTCATCTGTGCTTCTGTATTCTTGTATTTTGCATTTTTATATTCATGTATTTTGTATTTTTGTATTTTTACTATCTTGTATAGGTTCATAGGTTCATAGGTTGGTACTATGCTACTGGCCCTAGGGCCTATACAAGCCTAGCCATAACAATTCCCTATATTTCTTCCCAGAGTATTTACTTCCCTGGACCCCTGTCTATCAGGGCAGCTGACGTGATCCCCAGGGTGAATTTTCTATCTCCCATCCAATCATCAAGGTTCCTTTTGAAGAGGGGCAAAGAGGAGCTCTGCTTGACATGTATGGGCAGTCTATTCCAGAGTCTGGGGAGTCTCGGGGTCAGGAACGTATCCCTCCAGCATGTTTTGTTCATTGTGATGACAAGGTTTAGATCCCTGGAGTGTGTGTCTCTGAGTGATTGGGATTTCTTTTAAGTGTAGCATGTCCAATAGCTCTGGGTTTGACATGGCCTTGCCTGTTAAGCAGAGATCGCCTCTGAGTAGACGATATGTGACAGAGTATAGGTGGAGTTTTTTTAGATGATCAGCATAGGGCATCTGCTTTAGGCCTGTGATTCTTTTAATGAGGTATTTCTGCAGCCTTTCCAGTTATTGCAGATGTCTTGAGAGGTACATACCAAACGGGACGTTGTATTCTATAATGGGTCTAATGAGGGATGAGTACAGTGGGACGATGACCTCCTTTTTTCTGGATGAAAATCCCTTAGTGATGAGGTGTGCCACATAGAAGGACTTCCTGACTGTTGTGGTGATGTGGTTATCGAGGGTGAGACCATGTACTTTGTATGTTGGAGCTTTTCTCCCTAGGATTCCATTGAAAATGGTCTCCTTGTGGCCCAATGGACCATCCTGATAAACAAACTGCAAATAAATAAATAAATAAAATAAATAAATAGCCCAGCCACTGGGGGATGCACAAGCTAGTGTATTCCTTAATGCCAGTCCCAACCCCAGATAAATGGGTACAGTTACATCAGGAAGGGCAACCAGTATAAACTTTTTTGCCAGATCAAATATGCAGACAATTATACAGATTTCCATACTGGATCAGTCGAGGCCTGGGATAACAATGACTGCCTCCAATACTGCTAGCCAACAGCATGCTGGTGGAAAGTCGACTGCTATTGGCCAAAGGAGAAGAAGGCGGGAAGGCATGCTGCAGGAAGGAGGAGAGGAGGAAAGTTATGAGTGTGGAAGTGAGGGTAGGAACTTTAAATGTTACCAGTATGACTGGTAAAGGGAGAGAGCCAGCTGATATGATGGAGAGAAGGAAGGCTGACATATAGTGCATGGAAGAGACCAGGTGGAAGGGGAGTAAGGCCAGGTGTATCAGAGGCAGGTTCAATTTGTTCTAACATGGTGTGGATGGGAGGAGAAATGGGGTAATGGTTATCCTGAAGGAACAGTATGTCAAAAGTATTTTGGGGGTGAAAATTGTGTCAGAAAGGGTGA
The DNA here is from genome assembly GCF_019279795.1 of Protopterus annectens. Taxonomy (NCBI): domain Eukaryota; kingdom Metazoa; phylum Chordata; order Ceratodontiformes; family Protopteridae; genus Protopterus; species Protopterus annectens. The sequence continues at coordinate 1,143,790,156 of NC_056744.1, forward strand.
TGTTTATGAAGTTGGAAATTGATGATGTGATGACAAATGTTGTTAGTGCATATGCTCCACAAGTTGGGGGTGTGATGGATGAGAAACAAAAGTTTGGAGTGAGTTGGATGAAGTGGTGGAGAGTATACCCAAGGGTGAGGGAGTGGTGATTGGAGCAGATTTCAATGGGCATACTGGTGAAGGGAACAGAGGGGATGAGGAGGTGATGGGTAGTTATGGTGTTAAGGAGAGGAATGCAGAAGATCAGATGGTACTGATTTTTTCAAAAAGGATGGACATGGCTGTGGTGAATATGTATTTCAAGAAGAGAGTGAAGCATAGGGTGACATACAAGAGTGGAAGAAGATGTACACAGGTGAATTATATCCTATGCAGGAGGGCCAGTCTGTAGGAGATTGGAGACTGCAAAGTGGTGACGGGGAAAGCGTAGTTAGGCAGCATAGAATGGTGGTCTGTAGGATGACGTTGGCAATCAAGAAGAAGAGGAGGAGTGTGAGGGCAGTGCCAAGGATCAAGTGGTGGAAGTTGTAAAAGGATAACAGTAAGGTAGAGTTCAGGGAAAAGTTAAGACAGGCACTGGATGGTAGTGAAGAGTTACCAGATAGGTGGGCATCCACAGCAGAGGTGGTACGTGAGACAGCTAGAAAGGTGCTTGGTGTTACATCTGGACAGAGGAAGGAGGACAAGGAGACATGATGGTGAAATGAGCAAGTACAGGAGAATATGTTGAGGAAGACGTTGGCAAAGAAGATGTACGATTGTCAGATAGATGAATAAAATAGACAGGAGTACAAGGAGATGAGGTGTATGGTGAAGAGAGGGTGGTGAAGGATAAGGATAAGGCATATGGTGAGTTGTATGAAAGGATGGACACTAAGGAGGGAGAAAAGGACATGTACTGATTGGCTAGACAGAGTGACCGAGCTGAGAAAGAAGTTCAACAGGTTAGGGTGATAAAGGATAACAAGGGAAACATACTTATAAGTGAGAGTGTGTTGAGCAGATGGAAAGAGTACTTTGAGGGGCTGATGAATGAAGAGAATGAGAGAGAAGGTTGGGTGATGTGGGGATAGTGAATCAGGAAGTACAATGGATTAGCATGGAGAAAGTATGGATAGCTATGAAGAGGATGAAGATTAGAAAGGCTGTTGGTTCAGATGACATAACTGTGGAAGCATGGACGTGTTTACGAGAGATGACAGTGGAGTTTTAACCATATTGTTTAATGAAATCTTGGAAAATGAGAGGATGCTTGTGGAGTGGAGAAGTGTATTGGTACTAATTTTTAAGAATAAGGGTGATGCAGAGCTGTAGTAACTACAGAGGGATAAAATTGATCAGCCACTGCATGAAGTTATGGGAAAGAGTAATGGAAGCTAGGTTAAGAAGGGACGTGGTGATTAGTGATCAGCAGTATGGTTTCATGCCAGGAAAGAGCACTACAGATGTAGTGTTTGATATGAGGTTGTTGACAGAGAAGTATAGAGAAGGGCAGAAAGAGTTGCATTGTGTCTTTCTAGACTTAGAGAAAGCATATGACAGGGTGCTTAGAGAGGAGTTGTATTGTATGAGGAAGTTGGGAGTGGCAGAGAAGTATGTAAGAGTGGTACAGGATATATATGAAGGCAGTGTGACAGTGGTGAGGTCTGTGATAGGAGTGATGGATGCATTCAAATTGTAGGTGGGGTTACATCAAGGATCAACTCTGAGCTCTTTCTTATTTGCAATGGTGATGGACTGGTTAACAAATGAGATCAGACAGGAGTCTCTGTGGACTATGATGTTTACAGATGACATTGTGATTTGTAGTGAGAGTAGGAAACAGGTTAATGAGACCCTGGAGAGGTGGAGATATGCACTAGAGAGGCAAAGAATGAAGGTCAGCAGGACTAAGACAGAATATATGTGTGTGAATGAGAGGGAGGACAGAGGAATGGTGAGAATGCAAGCAGTAGAGTTGGTGAAGGTGGATGAGTTTAAATGCTTGGGATTAAGAGATCTGTGTGGAAGAGAGGTGAAGAAAAGATTATAGGCAGGGTGAAGTGGGTGGAGAAGAATGTCAGGAGTGATTTGTGACAGACAGTACCAGTAAGAGTAAAAAGGAAGGTCTATAAGATAGTAGTGAGACCAGCTATGTTATATGGGTTGGAGACGGTGGCACTGAAGAAAAGACAGGAGTCAGAGCGGGAAGTGGCAGAGTTAAAGATGTTAAGATTTGCATTTGCATTGGGCGTGACGAGGATGGACAGGATTAGAAATTAGTATATTAGAGGGTCAGCTCAAATTGGACAGTTTGGAGACAAAGCCAGAGAGGTAAGATTACATTGGTTTGGACATGTGCTGAGGTAGGATGCTAGCTATATTGGGAGAAGGATGCTAAGGATGGAGCTGTCAGGTAAGAAGAAAAGAGGAAGGCCTGAGATAAAGTTTATGGATGTGGTGAGAGAAGACATGCAGGTGGTTGGTGTAACACAGCAAGATGCAGAGTACACGAAGAAATGGAAACAGATGATCTGCTGTGGCAACCCCTAACAGTAGCAACTGAAAGAAAAAGAAGCTGATTCTTTGCTCATCTCAGGAAGAGAGATACATTCTGGTGACAAATAAAGGTGTTAGACATCATGGACTGTCACATAGGATAAAGCTCTGAATATGTCTTACACATCCTGGATTTTATTAGTGGCTCAGACATTGGAAAGTCCACAGCAGGGGAGGGTGGGAATGAGCTGCTGATGCTGTCTGAACAATCCTGGTGGAAGGGAGGTGATATGGCCTGCTGCACCGCTGACAACCAATGGAAGTGTTTGGTGTTTTGCAGATAGCAGGAACTGAGATATCTCATGCTGCAAGCCAAAGCAAGACTTCTTAGGTAAGCAGAAGTCTGCATGGCCTACTTCCCTAGAGCAGTGACACTAGAGAAAAACTATCAGCCACCATGAAGAGGATAGAAAGGGGTATCTCCTTTCAGGAATGGCAACCCACTAATTCCAAGAAGATGGCTTTCTTCCTAAGCTGGGAATTTATGGACTCATAGGCTGTCCTCCAACTTGGAGAATGAAAGGTCTGGCTCTCTTGCCACTGGAGGAATAAGTGGATCAACTGGGAGGCCTATATGAAGTGCTCTTGATGGTCAGGAGTAATTAAAAAAAGGAAGTTCATAGGTTCATAGGTTCATAGGTTCATGGATTCATACTAGGTTATCTGCCCTAGGGCATTTATAAGCCTAGCCAGAGTGTGTTTGGCTTTCGCCACCCATTTTAAATTAATTTTGCTATGCCCTTTTTCGGGGTTAGTATACTGTGCCTCTGTCTAACAGTGACACAGAAGTAATACCTGGGGTAAACCTATGATCTCCCATCCACTCATCAAGATTCCTCTTGAAGAGAGTCAATGAGGGACTCTGCCTAACCTGGACTGGGATTTTATTCCAGAGTGAAGGGAGCCTCTGGGTTATGAATCTGTCCCTCCAGCATGTCCTATTTATTTCAATGCTGAGGTTCAAGTCTCTCGAGCGCGTAGCTCGACGGGATTTGGATTTTCTGAGATGCAGCATGTCCATTAATTCCAGGTTGGACATGGCTTTATACATCAGGCACAGATCGCCTCTGAGCAGGCGGTATGCCACTGAGTAGAGCTGGAGTTTCTTTAACCAGGCAGCATATGGCATCTGTTTGAGCCCTTTGATCCTCTTGGTGAGGTACTTTTGGGATCTTTCCAGTTGCTGCAGGTGTCTGGTAAGGTACATCCCAAAAGGGGCATTGTACTCAATTATGGGCCTGATGAGGGATGAGTAAAGAGGCATGATGACCTCCCCTGATCTAGATATGAATCCCTTCATGATTAGGTGGGCTATATAAAATGTTTTTCTAACCACTTTGGCCACATGGTTGTCAAATGAGAGATTGCTATCAACTTGGGTCCCCAGGTCCCTAATTACTTCTTCTGTACTTAATGGATTACCACCTATGTGGTAATTTGTGGGCACTTTGTTTTTGGCAAAGGGGATGAATATACACTTTTTGGCATTTAGCTTGAGGCCATGGCTCTGGCACCAGTTGTCTGTTTATATGAGGCCCTTTTGGAGGATGCTTGTGTCAGCTGGAGAGTTGATTATGGCGCCCAGTTTGCAGTCATCTGCGAACTTGGTCAGCCACAGTCTTTCCGTGTTGGCCTGTACCTCCGAGAAATATATACCGAACAAGAGAGGTCCCGGGACTGAGCCTTGTGGGACGTCACTTGTAACTAGTTTGGAGTCTGACATGGCTCCAGCAATTCTAACCATGTGGGTTCTGTCCTTGAGCCAGTTTGCAACCCATCTAGTGATATAGGGGTTTACATTTAAGCTGGTGAGCTTATCTATAATGCCCGAGTGGGGTATTGTATCGAAGGCTTTTGTGAGGTCCAGGTAGGCTGTGTGGACCACCTTCCTCTCGTCAATGGCCTTGGTGACTGTTTCAAAGAAATCGACCAGGTTTAAGAGGCAGGATCTGCCCTTAACAAAGCCGAAATGGGTAGGATCCAGTGTCTGTAGGTCCCCAATATCTTTATTTATGAGGTCCATGATGATCCTTTCCATAGCTTTGCAGACCAAGCTAGTCAGGCTTATGGGGTGATAGTTTCCAGGATCCGTTGAGGCACCACCTTTGTGGAGAGGGACCACTGTTGCTGTACGCCACTCTTTGGGTACATATCCTGTAGTAAGGCTGAGATTGAACAGTAGTTTTATGTTTGGGTTTAGCTCTTCTTGGAGTTCATGTAGGACGCAGCCTGGGACACTGTCTGGTCCCATTGATGCTGTGTTTTTTGCTTTGGAGCATCTGAGATGTCAGGGGGGCAGCACTCTGCTGGGATAGATATTTGCCCTTTTGGTGGGGAGGGGGAGAAGTTTGCGCTGAACCTGTCAGCTAGTATGTTGGCGACGTCTGTGGGTTCGGTGTATTTTTTGTCATTTTGGACTAATTCTGAGCATATCTGGGAATTCCCACCCAGGTTCCTAACATAACTAAAGAAAGCCTTGTGATTATCCTTAGTGTCCTGTGCAATTTTTCTCTCAAAGCTGGCCTTAGATGATTTTATGAGTGCCCGTAGTTTTTGCTAATACTGATCAGAGATGCCTTCCCTTTTTGGGATTTTGCTCTATCATGTAGTAGCTTCCTCCTTCTATTGTATAGTTTGTTTATGGTGGGGTCCACCAGACAGGACGTCTGCCTTTGGAGGATTGGGTCTTGGTTTTATTTGGGATTGCATGATCCATGCATTCCTGAAGGTGTTCATAGAATGCATTTATAAAGGATTCTGCAGTCTGGGCCATATTTTCCACAGGCCCGGGGGCTTTGAAGGATTCCACCTCGGTTTTGAGGAGTGTGAAATTTGCTTTAGAGAAGTTTTTCACTGTGGTTTTCTGGGCAGGGGGTGGGGTCAGGATGTGAATATCCAGTGAGATTAATTTATGGTCTGATCTTACCAGTGAGGGATACACTTCTGGTCTGGAGCATAGAGTCCCCATGTTGGTGATGATCAGGTCCAGTATGTTTTCCCCTCTTGTGGGAGTGGTAACAAGTTGTTCCATAGCATTTGAGTTTATAAATTCTATGAACCTTTGGGCTAGGGTGTTGGAGCTAGAGTAATGCTCCCAGTCTATGTTTGGGTAGTTGAAGTCGCCCAATATAATGGTGTTTGGAGAGACCTTCATATTTTCCAGAGTTCTCAGGAAGGCCGAGTGGGGTTCCTGGGTTTGGGAAGGTGGTCTGTAGCAGGCTATAAACTGGAAGGCACTTTTACCCACTGTTAGTTGCACATCGATAGTCTCTGATGCTTCGTGCTGTGCCACCAACCTGGAGGTGTGGGTATCTTTGACGAATATTGATACTCCCCCTCCTTTTGTGGTTCAGTCCAAGTTTTCGGCCGAAAAGCATAGTATGAGGTATAACTTGGTAGTGCTGGGGTGCTCTCTGGAGCCTTGAACCAGGTTTCTGTTGCTGCACAGATATCAATGTTCTCCATGCTAAGGAGAGTTTTGAGTGCATGCATCTTGAGGTTTAGACTTCTGGCGTTGAGTAACATTACTCTTAGTTTCTTATCCCTTGTGATACCTATGGAGGTGGGTTTGTCTTTTGAGCCTTGCCTAAAAAGGTACTATGGGGGTAGCAAGAGCCTTTGCCAATATCCGAAAGCCCAGGGGTGACAGGTGCAAGCCGTCCCTAGTGAAGCATCATGGCTTGTCGAGCATGTCATCCCAGGCTGACAGGCATTGGATCCCCTTTGAATGACACCAATACTTAAGCCAATTGTTGAAATTGATCATCTTGTCTTCATATTGTGGCATCATTCTTGGTGAGGGTAAGATGTTACTCAAGGTCAGGGTCATACTGGCCTGGGCTACATGCTCAGAGAGCTCCTCTATGTCTCTTTTCATGTAGTCCAGGGAGGTACATCTCAGGTCATTCACACCAGCATAGACAATGACTGAGTCATATTTGTACTTGCCTTGGAGTGACCTGAGTTCTTGTGTTATGTGGTGGATCCTAGCGCCCGACAGGCAGCTCACCGTGACCTTCTCCTTGTTCAGCCTGGTGAGCGGGATGTCAGTGTGCCTGATGATAGAGTCACCTATTACAAGTGTATCAGGTGTGTTGTTTAGCCTTAAGGGCTGTGACTGTTCGGCACACTGGCTTTGTGAGCTATGTGTTGCACGTGTTTTGTTTTGGGGTAGCGGTTGCTTGGGTGTCTGCTTTGGATGTCTCTGCTGCTTAGGCAGATTTTTATTTAGAGCCTCTGAGTATGTTTTTGTGTGTTTATGTGTTTGGTTTGCTGTCGTGGTAGGTCTATGTGAGACTGGAATTGTAGTGAGTGTGGTTTCCTTCTCCTCCTGACTGGTTACGCCAGTAATGAGTTGAGAGTGGTTAGCCTCCAGTTTGGCTATATGGTTGCATCTCTCACATGTGTTGGAATTTGTTGGGAGGAGGAGAGAGTTGTCTGTGTACATGAGGCAGTTGTAACATTGCCTCAAGATTCCCAGATTCACCAGCTGGACTGGAGAGGAGATTGACAACTGACCTTTGGACATGCTAGAATAGTATTGGGAATTCCTTTATAATTGAAAAAAGTTCCAATGGGGAACAAGGTACTCAAGGGGAGTTTGTGAGGGTGTACTGCTTTTAATTTTTTAGTGCTGACTTGGTGAGCAAGTGCCAGGTAACTTAAATGCAATGTGTTACAGGTAACTTAAATGCAAAAACGACAAACAGTAACTTTCTTTCAAGTGAAACAAGGAAATAAGTACAGTAAGTAATGCAGATATCACTAGGGATCCACAGAAGCACCAAAAAGCTGTATTTTAGGTGGAGTTAGCGTTTCAGGGAAATAACAAGCAAACAAACAATAAGTATACAAACAAAGCTAGATTCAGCAGGCCTGGATCTAGTCTATGCTACAGCAAACAAGGTGTACCAATTTCAGTAAGAAACAGTTCAAATATGCAGGCACTATAAGCCTTTAACCAGAAATTCCCAGCTCAGAAGGGCAGAGTCCAGCCTCTCCTCCCACAAGAGTACAGACCATGAACCTTCTTAATGTAAAATAACTGGCCTGAAGCCCAAGTGCTTAAACCAGAACTAATACACTTTTAGAATAACAGACACTGAGCCCTCAATCAGCAGTTCCCAACTTAGAAGGATGTAAGCTACCTGTCCTGCCACCACAGTGCAGGCCACAAACCTTCCTAATGTAAAACAACTGGTCTGAAGCCCAAGTGCTTAATTCAAAAGACTTAGAATGATAGCTACACTTTAATCAAGTTACTACCAAGCAGTAATAAATACAATTGAATACTTTAAAGAATGGCTGGATTAGTGCTCAAGTTATACAAACAAAGCTAGATTCAGCAGGCCTGGATCTAGTCTATGCTACAGCAAACAAGGTGTACCAATTTCAGTAAGAAGCAATTCAAATATGCAGGCACTATAAGCCTTTAACCACAAATTCCCAGCTCAGAAGGGCAGAGTCCAGCCTCTCCTCTAACAGGAGTGCAGACCACAAACCCTCTTAATGTAAAACAACTGGTCTGAAGCCCAAGTGCTTAAACTAAAAGGCTTAGAATGAGTTACACCAAGCAGTAATAAATACAACTGAGTACTTTTAAGATGACACAAAATCAAAATAAAGTAGGAAGAAACGCAAAAACAGTAAAAGCATATACATTTTTTTTTCTTAAGTGGAAAGAGAGAAAGGTGTAGCAGAAACTAAGCTGATTGGCCTTCTCAAATGTTCTCCCTGTACTGGGTAGAATGAGGTGATGACACTAGACTGGGAGAAGGGTCCCAGATCAAATTTACACTAAGGAAATGTTTCTCACAGCTGAAAAGCAGCAGTGAGCCTTTAAATTCAAGTTTTAAACAGCTAAAGGAGCATCTAGAAAAAAGAGTTTAACTGCAACAAGTTATCAGAAACAAACAACCCAACAGATGCTTAATAAAAGTGGGAAAGTGTCAGACAGACTTTGGTAGAATAATGCAAGAACACAAGCATGAATACATGGATAATATGTGGGACAGCAGTCTCTTTCATACTTTAGATAAACTATAAAACAGATTCCAAATATTTGAAGATCAGGCTGGAAAAGACATTCATGAACATACAACATTGGCATATCATGAGGTACTGTGATGACAGGAACACTGGCAGCAGCACAATAGAGGAGGGGGAAGAAACTGAAAACGTTATTACTGTGCACAGTTTTCCTGTAATATAAATATTTTTGTAGTAAAACTGATCCTAAAAGTATTTCATTTGTTGAAACTATTCTGTTTTTGTTTTGTTTTTCTTTCTCCTTTTAGGATCCTTTCTGGACATCGGGGACACTGGGAAATATGCAAATGATCCTTTAAGTATAGCAAGTGTTTCTGCTAAATGGCAATTCTGAATGTCCATGACTTTTTTCTTTTTTTTTTCTTTTTTAAGTCTATTTATGGACAAATTCAGGCCAATAAAGCCAAACCCCACTATCTGTAGACATGCATGTTTTAGCCTTCTTATAGCATAAATCCCATGTCGCCTCTAATACAGGAGGTTTAAGGAACCACACAGTGGAAACTTTTTGTTTTTAATTAATTATTTTAGTTAGTTGGTTGGGATATTTTGCAGGCACCATAATGGTTATGGATATCAGCTGGGTACGACAACCCTGTATTTCTAAATGTTAGCCAAGCATTCCACTTATGCTGTGCTAATAATGCCATAAGAAGGCTGAAACATGCATTTCCACAGCTAGTGGGGTTTGGCTTTATTGGCTTGAATTTGTCCATAAATAGACTTAAAAAAGAAAATGTAAGACAACTAACAGACATAAATAAGAGGAAGAATTAATGGAATTAATGAAGATATAGGAACAATTCTACACAAGTATATCATCTGGATATATGAGTTGTCATGTAACTTGTAAGGATATATTTGTCTGAATAAGAGCATTCACTTGACTTCTAAAGTGAGTGTGCTCATCTGCAACTTTCCCAGTCATTTGTAAGTATGACAACAGCACCTAAAGATCTTAAACTAAGCAATACTTGTAGTTAAGTATGTGATGTGTAATTGCAACTCTAAAAAAAAAAAAATATATATATATATATATATATATATATATATATATATATATATATATATATATATATATATATATATATATATATATATATGTATATATATATAGATATAGATATATAGGTCTACTTCTTTCTTCGAAAACACACTTTTCTGAAGAACAGAAAGCTGAACGAAAATGCACTTTCGTGAACAACAGTTTAACGAAGCACAAAAACAAACAAAAAATATAGTAGAAACATATTTTTTCAGGGGGGAAAATCCTCCCTGCACCCCCCACACCCCTGCTACTTATATATACTAACTCTGAGATCGCACTGCAGTGGGAAAAGGGTATATTTCCTTATCGCCACTGTACCGTGCTTCGGTAAACTATTGTTTGCAAAAGTGTATTTTCATTTAAGTGCCCTTTTGCTAAAGTGGGTTCGGCTTTCGGTTCTTCCATAAAGTGTGTTTTCGAAGACAGAAGTAGACCTATATATATATATATATATATATATATATATATATATATATATATATAGATATACACACACGTGTGTGTGTGTGTGTGTAGAGAGTGACAGACAGATATACAGAAAGAGTTATGTTGAAAAAAAAATCAATGGATCGTTTCCATATGCTGTTCCTGTGTAATCCTTGTATCCACAGGCAGTAATGCAGTAATGTACAATCTTGACTAATTAATTTTTAATTAATCTCTGTCTCCAGCCTGTGTTCATTATGAATATTTTGTTTCAATATTGTCATAAAAGAAGAAAAAAGACATACAAGGTATATTCAAATTCATTGATGGCCTCTGTTGACCATGATATTCCTTCATGCCATCTGAGCTCTGACTATTACCTGCACATCTCTGGAGCCATTCACACTTGTGTTGTTAAATCCTATATGTGAATATGGCCATGCAGGAAAAGTAGAACTGTGAAAATAAGTTCCACCAAGCAGGTCTGATCAGCTGTTTTAGTAAGGAGCCTCACCACTAATCAACAGACACTTCAAGAAGACTACTTCCATAAATTGTAGATAACCTGTAGGATTTACCCCAAATGTGGAAATCATGTAGGGACTTTGTAATTGAGGGGAATGCAGGGATATTGCTGTTAGAACTGGTGAATGTATCTTTGCAGCCGATAGCGAATAGCAACACAGGTCTGTTGAGTCCCATAAGTAAGTTTACAGCATGGGTGTTGAGAATATATATTTGCAGAGTGACTACATGCATGTTTGTTACTATTTGTGCTGCCTCTGTAGCATGCTGCAGGGTAACAATGTTGTTAAGATTTAAGATAATTATCCAACTTAGTCTGTGCAACTGGTCACAGCTTCCTTTCGGGGACAATACCACCATATGCCAGAGCTGGAACATGGTCAAATGGGGCCCTAGACAGGGTAAGGGTAATGGATCAGAACCCCTCCCCATACCCGCCCCCCCTGCAATCATTCCATTGTCCCATTATTTGGCTATTTTCCGCAATTACCATAAACACTGTTCAAACCTTTCAGTGTGCATACTGTTTTTTGCTTTACTTCTACAATGATTACAGATACTTGGATTTAATTTAAAACTTTTATTTCAAATGTTATGGCACTAACCCTGCAATACAGTCTCACAATGAAAACAGACTTTGTATTAAAGCTTCTGTGCCCTAGAAACTCACATTCATTGAAACAGCATTGAAACCCAAATTCCAAGAAAATGCATCTGCCCAGTGGTGGATAAAGTTTACCTTTGGGCTGTTTTCAACCTGTAGTGCCCTTGCATACATTTTGGACAATGCATACATGCATGTGTTCTTTGATTCACCTTCCTGATTGTATTAAATTAAATTCCTTGATAATACAGCACCACTTGTTAGAGTGTGTTTTAAATTTGTAGTTTTGAACATTTTTCCAGTAACTAATAAAACAAAACATATGAAGCAATAATGACAAAACTGCCAATTCAAAACATTATAGCAGATACTTTGCAATATTTGACAAACATTAGGCAGGATTTTTGCCAGGTTAAAAATCTAACAGTTCACAGACAACAACATTTGATGCATCTCTGATGGCTGTTAATGCCAGGAGCATTAATAATAATAATAGTAAAGACAGTTATGAGACCTGTGATTATTACATGTTCAGCAATAACACCAATACTATAGATTGTGTAACTGTGACAATAAATACAGCCCTGGAACATATAACAACTGTTGGAGTATATAGACCACCAAAGTCAAGTGCTGATGACCTAAAGGAATTCATACATTTCTTGCATGAGACACAGGAGGGAAGAATAATATTAACTGGGGACTTAAATTTACCAGAAATGGACTGGAATAATATTGATTCAACATTAGTAAGGAAATTATTCACAATGTATGTTCAGGAACAGCACTTGCTTCAGATTGTAAAACAAACTACTAGGGAACGGAATATACTAGACATTTTTTGTGTTCCTAAAGAAATTTCTGTTACTTCAAGTCAAATTTTACCACCGTTGAAGTGCAGTGATCAAGTAAGTTATAAAGGTTAATTTGTTGCTAGATAACTCTGCCAAACTGAAAACTTAACCAATGCACATTAGATTAATTACAGATTATATGGAAACAAAACAGTTACTATATAAAACTAACTGGAGTGATGTGCTCAGTGGAAAAACTGCAGATGGAATGTGAAAAGTTTTGAAAGAGAAATTGAGTGCAAAATCAAAAAATATTTAACATCACGATCTAGGTATATAACGCCAGGGGGATATACTTCCATAAGAAAAAGATACCTGATTAAGGTGAGAGGCAAAAAATATAAGAAATGTAAGAGACGTCAAACTAGAACTTTGAAAACTGAAATAAATAAGCTGAACAAACAAATTAAGCATAGTGTGAGACAAGATAAAGAAAATTTTGAAGAAAATTAATATAAAGATATTCCCCCGGATTCCCAAAAGCTTGCACAGAGTGCAAGATCGATGCAGGAGCTCAAGCAGGCAATATGTCTGCCGTGTGATCCAGGAACAGCCTGCAGGGGTGTGCACGAGTGTTCCTGCACTAATTCTGCATGGACTAAGCCCTGGTATGCAAATCACCCCATTTGCAGGTGAAATCCATGCAAATGAGGTGATTTTGCAATCCAGTAAACTTGCAACAGTCCGTGCAAGACTAGTACTATCTGCAGAAATGTACGCGGTTAGTAAATTAGTACATTTCAGTAAAATCCCAAACGGAGCCATGACAACTCCAAATAAAGGCTACATATCATGTAGTAATCATGCCAATGGTCAAGTATAAGGGCATTGTAGTTGCAAACATAAAAAAATACAAAAATCAACTTTTTTTTTTGCCAATCTCGGCCTTTTAAGTGTAGGCAGCGGCACGCAACTGGGATCGGGGGGAAAATAATAAAATAAACCCAAAATAAGCAGTCTAACTAAAAATCACTATTCTGACATGCAAGTCAATGACAGGCAGAAGACATCCTGGCCAGTGAGTAGTGACTGCTAAGGGGGGAGGTTCAGTGTGAGACATGTAACTATGCATTAGCAGGCAATCCTATGCAAATGTGGGGAAGGATAGTGAATAGTTTTCCCCAACATGTGAGTCAGGTCCCAACAGTGTAAGAGTAGGAATAGCTTGGTGCAAGCCTAGGAGTTAGGTGACATCATGGGGGTGTGTGTCAGGCATACTGTAAGTGGATTGGAGACCTGTGGCTCGGGTTTGCTCCTAGCTTAGCACAGCTAAGCTAAAGGTGTGTGTCTAAACTTGTTTAGCACTCTTTACAAAGCCTAAGTGGATGTATGCGCCGTGTACTGGGTTTTGCAGGAAGAAAAAAGAGGTTAAACCAGGAAATAGCAGCAGTGTGCTCATTTGAGCACTATGCATGGTGCGCACATGGGCTTAAACAGGAAGGCAATGGAAAGGGAAAACAGCAGAATGAAGGTAACCAAGGAGAACTAGCTTAGCTGGCAGGTGAAATGTATCAGAATCAGCCAATTACACAGGCAGCAGACCAGAAGGCACATGCACAGACCAGAATTATAGTAGATTGTGTGTTTGGGATGCTCAAGTCATGGTTCCGGTGCCTGGACACATCCGGTGGAGCCTTGCAGTACTCGCCAGCTACATGTACCCAAATTGTCCTTGTATGTGCCATGCTACACAATATGATCCTGCAGAAACAGCTGCAGCAGGAACAGCATGGGGCATGGCCACACAGCCCCCCACCATTGCCAAGAGCTGCACAGGCACAGAGTGACTCGGAGGAGGAACAACCTGAGCCTGCCCCAGTAGGGAGAAGGAGGCATGCCCAGTATGCCCTGGCCTTGGCAAAGAGGCAACGCATAGCACATTCACTGACATAGGAGAGACGCAGGGAATAACACCTCTCTCCTACTCTCACATACAGTAAAAGGGATGACAAACATTACACTACCTGTGCCTAAGCATGTGTACGGAGTGTACTATGTGCATCTGACATAGGCAGCCCTGCAGCACCACCATCAATACTGGGACACCCACAAGGTAAGTGACTCACACATGCTAGTCGGGGGGGGGGTCACATACCCAACAGCAGTCACAGCCAGCAGGACAGGTGTAGGCGAACACAAACAAAGGCTGTGCTATGGCCTCTAAATGAGGCCTATGGGTAACCCCCAGGCCTACACAGACAGATTACAGCAGGTCAGGCAGTGGGATGTCAGTTCTGAAGGGTAGGAAGTCAGAAACTAATATGTAGGTAATTAAAAACTAAGATCTGTAGTACACTGGTATGCCTGTAGCCAGCATGATAGGTATGACTACAGACTGAAATGGAGTACCCGACATACCAGTACAGTCCTAGCAAATGTGTACAAATGTCAGGTGTGCCCCCCCATCTGATGCAGAAATGTAGTCACAGTCAGGTGTGCCCCATCCCCAATCCTGTGTAGAAACGTAGAAATAGTCAGGTGTGCCTCATCCTACATAGAACTATAGTAACAGTCAGTTGTGCCTTCCCCACAATCCTGTGTAAAAATGTAGAAATAATCAGGTGTGCCCCCCCATCCCAAGTAGACAGATAATAACAGTCAGGCGTGCCCCCCCACAATCCTGTGTAGAAATGTAGAAATAGTCAGGTGTGCTCCCCTATCCTACGTAGAAATATAGTAATAGTCAGGTGTGCCCACTACAATCCTGTGTAGAAATGTAGAAATAGTCAGGTGTGCCCCCCCAACCTATGCAGAAATGTAGTAACAGTCCATGCCAAATGATCGAAGGATACCATGCAGAGATAGCATGCTACCTGTAGGTGTACAACACAAAGTTCAGCACTGCAGTACAAACTACCTGGACTTGATCCACACCTTCAGTACAGACGGCCATACTGGGCATGCCCATACACTTAGAGTAATGAAGGCAATATCAGTCAATAACATACTGAAAGGGCATACTGGGCATGCTCACACACAAACACAAGATGGCCATGTCTGCAAACACAAGTGGACCAGACATATCTGGCAGCCGCAGATGTTAGTGTAGACACTCCTCAGTATGCACCACACATGCTTTGCACACACAGTGGATAGGAATACAGGCATATATGTAAGGACAACACACTATAATACGACAAAGATAGACATACATAGATGTGTGGAAGAGGGTGACTGTGACAAGGAGCCATTCAGGGCTCTCTCACCCAGCACACAGCCAAAAGTCCACAACCACATGAGGGTCTGATGTCACACACTGCCGATACGAGCCACTGGTTTCTGTCACCATTCCAGAGTATATGGTGCATGTGCCAGCTGTGCAACATGACTGTTCAAGGAAGTACTCATCTAGCAGCTGTATACATGTACCTGTTGAATATGACCCAGGTTGTGCCCGCATGTGGCGTGTCAACCCCTAGATGAATGGATTATGGCCCATGCACACACAATACCCTCCCCATAGCCCTACTATGACAAGCCTGCTAAGGTCATCTACTGTGAAATATACCTTTGAGAGAGTTGCATCTCAGTAATCTCCGTAGTGCATCCCATAACTGCTGTAGTGTGATAAACTAGTTAGATAGGGGTTCTGACCCCAGCCTTGGCAACTGTGTGTGTCTGTGTATAGAGCAATGCTTTTTAGGGTGGTCACACTCCATAGAATTGAAATGCTCTACTTTGGTAAAGCTGCTAATGTCATCCACCTAGAAATACATCTCTGGAAAGGAGGTGTCCCATAACTGTGTACTGCTGTAGTGTGATAAAGTAGTTAGGTAGGAGTTCAATTCCCAGACATGACAAATGTGTGTGTGTGTGTGTGTGTATGTATGTGTAGATAGCAATGCTTTTTAGGGTAGTCACACTCCCTACAATTCAAATGCTCATCTTTGGCAAGGCTGCTGATGTCATCCACCTGGAACTACACCTCTGGGTAGCTATACCCCAGTACTCTCTGTAGTGCATCCTATAACTGCAACCTAGTGTAGGATAATACGTTAATTAGATAGCTGTTCTAATCCCAGACATGGCAGGTGAGTGTGTCTGTCTGTGCAGAGAGCAATGCTTTTTAGGGTAGTCACACTCCCTACAATTCAAATTCTCATCTTTGGCAAGGCTGCTGATGTCATCCACCTAGAAATACACCTCTGGGTAAATGTAGCAGTCTAATCTCCATAGCACGTTCTGTAACTGCAACCTGCTGTAGTGTGATAAATTAGTTAGATAGCTGTTCTATCCCAGACATGGCAGGTGTGTGTGTGCCTGTCTGACTGCGTCTGTGTAGAGAGCAATGCTTTTTAGGGTAGTCACACTCCCTACTATTCAAATGCTCATCTTTGGCAAGGCTGCTGATGTCATCCACTTAGAAATACACCTCTGCGAAAATGTACCCCAGTAATCTCCATCACGCATCCTGTAACTGTGTACTGCTGTAGTGTGATAATTTAGGTAGTTAGCTGTTCTAATCCCAGACATTTCATAATTTTTTTGCAAATGCTCTTCACTAACTCAAACTTTGTACATCCAACAATGATGTTTTTACAATAGATACCTACCATGTTCTATCACCTTGTAAATATCGCCTTGCTTCCTAATGCATGACCTATTGTTTATTAAATTTTAGTTTGTGTTAGAATAATGTTATTATTAATACCATGTACCTCAAACACATAGCCATATTTTTGCAGTTTTCACAGTGTATTCTTACTACTTACTGTTGGCTTGCAGATGCCACTTTCTTTTGTTATGTACAACTGGAATACAATTCACAATATTAAATTGTCAGGATTAGAATAATGTTCATATTAACACAGTGCACCTCAAATAAATAGTTCTATTTTTGCTAAGCTTTTCTTTAGATATTGTTTAGTACCATTTTTTACCACCCACTGCTTGCAGAGGTCCCTCAACATGACTGTATTGCGCTCTGGTTTTGACTTATTAATGTAAGTATGTAAAATATATCATATTTGTTCATAACATTTTGCAAACAGTGAAGTTTTTATTGCCGATTCCTGCCGCATTTTGTCAGTTTTGCAAATGTTACCTTACATCCTGACATTCAATCTATGGTTTATGAGATATTAGTCTCAATATTAGAATAATTTTAATATTAATACTATGTACCACAAACAAATAGTGCACCTTTTCCTGTATTTGTGTTACCCAGGTGTAGAACTTCCCAACATGACAGCAGCATATACCATGTTTTCTGTGCACTTTTTTCTGGTCTTGTGCCTGATGACCATGAAGCTGCTGCTGTACGTGCACCTTTGTTCCAGTGTGGCAAGAGCTCAGTGCCCATTTGTTTGCCTTTTGGACCAGAACAGTATGCAGCACAGTTATCAATGAGGCAGCCATGAGTGGATTTTAATTTTAAGCTCTGACTCCATCCCAGGTGATAATGTAAGCACCCACGTCACTGTATAGGCTACAGTTATCTGTAAGCTGGAGCTTGACAGTTCCTACAGATGCCCTAAAGTGACATGGCCAACAGCTGAACTGGCAAATCATTCTCTTGGCAGGCAATCTAGCAGGAAACTGAGTTTCTTCTGCTTTCCATCTCCCAGTCTTCCCAACACTTATGCTGCTAACTGAACTTCTGGCTTCTGTATCATTGCCTGGGTTTTACCCCTCAGCATCAGCAAGGGCAGGGGTGCAGCATACTCCATTTTTGATTTATTAATGAAAACATGGAGCATATTTCAGATTTTTCATGACCTTTCATAAACAGTGATCATTAACTTCTAGCACAGTACATTCCACAGTGATTTTCTTCACTGTGGATGCCTGCCGTATCATGTTGGCTTGCACTCACTACCTTGCTTCATAATGCATACATTGTTTTTCATGATGTTAGTGCTATAATCAGAATGATATTAATGCTATCTGGCTGAGATAATCATGGTTCTGCTATGTTTGCTTTACTCAAGCTTCTTTGATATCACTTTTTCCTAAGACTCACTGCCTACACAACCACCAACCCCATGCATGACAGGATTTCTGACTTTGCTTTATTAAGACAAATAATAATATGGGAAAACCTCAGCTGCAAACACTGTTAGCTACTGATTTCAGATGTAAGCAGACATGCACAACCTAATTTATTCACACACTGTCATGTATTGCATGTAAGGCCATACTGGGACGGGATCATAATTCCAGTTACAACAGTTTCATATTCAGGATAAATATATAGAAGGATTTTACATCTGATGTAATGTCAGTAGAATAAAATATACATTATACAGCCTGCTTTTGCTGTTCATATTGAGCATAAGTTCAGAGCAACACTCCCAACAGAACTGGTGCATTTTGAATAATGTCAGACTGTGGCAATGAGCACCGCTGGACCACCATTTTTGTATTTATAACAGGCTCCATGTCAGTTTCTATAAACCAGTTCACAATAAAAAAAAATGAATGAAAGAAAAAAGAAATACAATAATAAATTCAGGGAATTCATAAAGGACAATTGTGTACCAAACATGGTCAAGATTGCCATTCTACACCTCAGGCTTTGACTGCATCTCTTACTGTATTTAGTGCTTTCTGATTTATGCAGCACATTCTGTCTGTTAAAAATTATGCAAATACTATGGATAACCCAGAGACTTAACAGACAACTTTTTAAAAAGCAAAATGAATAACTCCAAAATCAAATTTATAACTATTAAAATCAGGAATATTCGCCAGTTCTGCTTTATAAAATTCAGACCGACACAAATAGTAGAGATAGCAGATCGGCTGTGGTTGTGCAGCAGTTAGCATTATTGTCTCACAGCAAAAGGTTCTCCAGTTCAGTTTTTAGCTGGAGCCCCTTCTGTGCAGAGTTTGCATGTCCTCTCCATGGTCAAGTGAGTTTTAAAGACATGTAGGTGTGTGTGTGTGTGTGTGTGTGTGTGTGTGTGTGTGTACGTGTGTGTGTGTGTCTTCCGTGAAAGTTGGGCAACATGGATGGCAACTCACCACTGTAAAAACTTCATTGCCAATCACTCAGTGGACCAGTGATTCGCTGTGGTGGCCCCTAACCTGGAAAAGCCGAAAGGCATTGCTTTTACTAATATTAGAGATAGTACCTTAAGTGGCTTAAAAGGCAACACTTTAATAAGTAAAAATAATGATCCCAAAACCCAGTTACTATTGATTAAAATCTGGAACACTCACCAGTTCAATATTTTGTTTGTCCTAGCTTTGCTATGGTTGTTTTAGTCATACTAAGAAAAGGACATCACAGATGTAATCCATTCTATCAGAACTGGCAGTTCCATAATACATTAACTGGCAGATTCTTTGAGACATTCTTAAATAACATCAGTTTTAGACAACACTGACTACAAAATTAATACTCACACACATATACACACAAACACTAACACAAATGCATAGTCATTCTAGACATATGCGTTAAACAGCCACACTGTATGCTTATACTGTGTGTGTAGGCCCTCAGTGACATAACATTATTCCCCTTCACTTTTTATTTATTAAAGCAGTTATGGAAAATATCTCACTAATATTTCAGTAAGACTGGGACACTGGTGCAACTGGCAGCATTGTCTCTTCACAGCAAGAGGTTATCTGGTTCAGTTCTCGGCTGGGGTGCCTTTTGTGCAGAGTTTGCATGTCCTCCCTCTCTTCTCATGTAATAATGTAAATATAGAAAATATGTCATATGTTTCATAACTGCATGACAAACAGCTCCCACAAAGTTCTAAGATGTGTCACTTATCTGCAGTAGAGACTGACTATTTAAATATGTACATTTCTCCTGTATCCAATGTGTCTTTTGAAAGTGTCTATCAAACATATAATGTACTGCAAGCAGTTGTGCCTAGCTTACCACAGACAACTATTTATCTCTTTTATGTTTTTCTCAATTTAACCGCGGTGGTGGTGCTGTGGTAGCATTGTCACCTCACAGTAAGACACTGTCCGGTTCAATTCTCAGCTAGAGCATCTTCTGTGTGGAGATATGCGTGAATGGATGCACCTTTGTTGAAGGTTGTGCGTCAGGGCTGGTAACTTGGCACGTAAAAATCAACTACTAATCATTAGCGGACCGGAGTTCCGCTGTGGCGACCCCTAACCGGGAAAAGCCAAAAGACACAACAACAATGTTTTTCTCAATTTCTTTTTAAACTTTCAATTTTACTTGTTCCATTTCTTTTAACTGATTTTATTATTTTTTAATGTAGTTCTTCTAACTTTTTTGTTGTCCATTTTAATCTTTCTGAGGTACTAAATGATAAAAAGGAAGAAAGAAATTGCCTACTTTTGATTCTGTGTAGCATCAGATTATCCACAGAACTGTGCTGAAACCATTTACTTTCATGATTTCTCAATGAGATAAATGATTTACAATTCTTTCCTTCATAGATACATTTATTCTATGTTTTCATGCCATGCTAGCACTCACACTGTAATAATTTCTGTGACAATGCAGGAAAATAACTATCCCCCAGATTTAGCAAGCAGCCGTGCAGGAGTAAGTTATTTCTGCATGGCAGGGACCGTTCCTGTTTAGCACGGCAGAGCACCATGCATATGTATGAAGGTGCGCTGCCATGCTGTAAAACGGACATGGTTCTGTGTACAATGCAGGGGGTGTGTCTGAGAGCACAGCTCTCAAAATACACATTCCCCCTGCACTCCAGAATTGCTGTTCAGCAATTTAGAATGAGTGAGAACCCTCGTAACACCCCCCAGCCCATCAGGGTAAGAAATTTGGACAAAGCCATAAAGGACAATCATCCCTACCTAGCCAAAAGTTGATAGAATAACAGGTTTAGCATAAGCACATAGCACATACCTCCCAACCCATCAGAGTAAGGAATCTGGACAAAGCCTTAAGGGACAATCGTTCTTACAAAGCATAAAGTTGATAGAATAACAAGTTCAGCATTAGCATGGATCTTCTGAAGGGTACAAATAAAAAACACAACAAATAAATTATTTTTTTTATATATGCAATAAAGTTTAAGAGCAGCTGCACAGGTGTGCCCGTTACTTAGCTATGTTTAGCCCAGCTGAAACGGCACGATAAGTTAAAAAGCAATAGACATCCAGCATAAGCATAAGTGCAATAGTGTAGCAGTTAGAGCATACACCTTGCATATCATCATTCACAGTTTGGGTCTCACCAAAGCCATTTCCATTTTGTATGTATAAACATTAAAATTGTAATTTGTATATTTATGTAAGAAGTAACTGATTTTTCTCAACCAGAGTAGTGTATTAGGCCCAGATGTGAGGTGTCAGTGAAACCCCCATATAAACACAAGTGCCTAGGATTGCCACCTTCTCAAATGGCCAAAGTGGGACAATTATGGAACAAATATCTGATTTTGCAGGCTAAAACATACCCATGGCCAGTACAAAGGACAGAACTTCATTTGTTTGCCTAAATAAAAGTTTATTCTTGTAGCATTTTAGCTGATTATTCTGTTTCTTATAACATTTAGATGTTTCAGAAACAGAATATTTTATGCAACTATTACATAAAATAAAGGAAATAATTTTGCACTAAAATCTCAGGACATTTGCCATTTTTACAATTTTTTTTGCAGGACACAACTGCCTAAAGAGGGACTGTCCCTCATGAAGTGGGACAGGTGGTAACACTACAAGTGCCCCATACAGAATAGTCACACAAGAATAAATTAATCACAACACATTGGGGGATGTCAGGGAAAGTAAATAAATTTATATTGTGCAATGATTGATGAATCAATCCCATTCAGGTGTTAAACCAATATAATAAAACATAAGCAATGCTAAGCATTGCACAGCTGTGCTGACCGGGTGTGAGCATTGTGCACATGAATACTAAGTAATGAATAGCCCAGCTAAGTGGATTTGCCCATTAGTAAGCAATGCTGAACCTGCCCCTTTAAGCACTGCCAACCTTAGCTAAGCAGGTTTGCCCATTGCTTAGCTTAGCTCAGCATTTTCACAACCGTCCAGTCATGGCAAAGGGTGGGAAATTGGCCATATTTAAACCGCTCAGGTGGGAATACAGCTCATAATTGGTTGTAGTTCTCCACTGTAGGGAGTATGGCAGGTATTATAGAAGATATGCGCTTTTGGTTGCAGTGCTGGGACATACAGGAGTCTAAGGTAGGACTCCTGATAAAAGAATATGACATGAGACTGCTGCAGGACCAGTACCAGGGCTCCCAATATAAAGTGGAAGCCTGGAAAAATCTCGCATGTGATCTCACCAGTGCCACTGGTATCCCTCGGACTGGTGAGCAGGTCCAGCACCACTATGCCAACTTGAAACAGAGGAAGAGGGAGCTCTTGGAACAGTGGGTCCAAGAAGCAAGAGACATGGGAGATGTCCCAGTGGTGTGTAAGTATTCATAGTAATAATTGTTTACCAAATTCCAGCCTCTGTATGTGATGGATAGGTATGCATAAATGTTTCTCTATTTTCATTGCAGCTGCAGTTGAGCGGGCTGTGAACCAGGAAGCCCATGCCAGCAGGTTACAAAGGCTGCATCGTGAGGCTGGTGAGTAACAATCCTGCTTGTAGTAGTCATACCAAATAAATATAAAGGAGTAAAATGTCACCTGGCACTATAAAAAATGTGTATGGTTTCTAATGAATAAGCCAGAAAATATGACCGTAATAGTCCCATATATATCATATTTAAATAAAAG
>NC_056744.1:1143817860-1143827860 GCF_019279795.1 Protopterus annectens
AAGTTGCTGGTGTTACAGGATTGGTTGCAACATACCCTTACTGAGAGAATATGAAGTCAGAAAACAAATGGATGCTGCCATGTACTGATAACAATCAGCAGAGAGAATGCCACCTATATGTCAGGGACAAGACCTGTGTGGGGAACAGACAAAACATAACAGCCAATCCTCTGGCCAGCATGTGGATAGCCCCAGAGTTTAGAGCTATGCCAACAGACTGCATTCCATGCAAAACTAGCATGAATACACACAAACCCTGTAAAACTAGCAACATTCAATGCATATAACAGTAATACTCACATGCTATCCCTAGGTATGGAACCTTATACAAACATGTAGTTGGCCTGTGTCCACAAGTCTTGTTGTAAGAGGTATTCCTACCTGCTGTCTGTAACACTGCTGCTCCCACACATGAAGGATGTCTTCCATACAGGCAAGGTAAAGGGACAATGCCCACATGATGTAGTTATATATGGTAGTGGGTTGCTATGACATTGGCTATTGGAGAGCTACACAGCTGCCTGCATGCAGTTAGCAAGTGGGGAACAGCAATTGGTACAGAGGCCATCACCTGAACATGAGCATCACCTTCAAAAGCCATGTTTCAACCTATTCAAAATAGCTCGATCCCAGTAGTGTAGAGAGAGAGAGATAGAGAAAGAGAGAGAAGAGAGAGAGATCCCAGTAGTGGAGAGAGAGACCAAAAAATAGAAACCACATAAACCAAAACTAAAAAAAAATAAGAAACAAGAAGACAACTTGTACACAGAAGGAATCTGAAGATAAACCAGGTATGTGAAACATGTAAGCATGTAATTGAATGTAGTACTTGATCTGTAATAATGGGATAGATAATTATGAAAGATGCATATGTGCCATCAATACTTGCTGTAATGATGTCCTGCTGAACAAATGCTATGGACATTGCATCTGGCTCTGTCTCCAGTGGGCCATACCTGTCAACTGTGCATATCTTTACAGAATGTCAAGATTTATCCATTATAGTGTTTGTTCTGCTCCTCCAAACATCTATATTAGTCTGGCAAATAGCTGGAGATGGAAGTCATGAAGTAATGACAGACACATGAGTTTCAGACCCCACCACCTTCAGAACAGTCATGGTAATGCAAAATGTGTCATGCCACAAATTTCATAGGTTTGTAATAGGCATATATACGATCTTTCCCTATATATATCCCCCTAATGTTAGGCTTTGTGCACATATGATGCTCTAAGAGGTGGATAGGTTGAGTCACAGGTGTGGAGCCTGACACACCCTAGGAAAGGATAGCTCACATATGGCAACAACTAGAGTGTCTGCCAAATTTTCATGTCTGTGCCACTGCTAGGCCAGTTAATGGGATGTTGCCCATATCCATATGTTACCTGTGAATATGAGTATTATACATGTCTGTATTGTAAATCTAGGATACCCATATAGCGCATGAGCATAGTAAAGCACTGCTGTAGATGTGTTTGTTAAACTGCATGTGATATATTGAATTAATAACATTCAACTGTACAGTGTTCTTCTGGACAATGTTCAAAGTTGTGACAGATATCTTTAGTCACTTACACATATACTTGTTTTATGGCAGCTATATTAATACTTTATCAAAATTGACTTCCCTGTTTTGTCACCCAGTGATGTGGACCAATGACCAGAAGTCCTGGTATAACAGGTTGAGATGTATGATTGAGCTGCAAGAATGTAAATACAGTGTGCCATACTGACATAGAACACAGATGTATACCAGTTATCCCCTGAGCATGTGTATGTATTAGTATGTTCAGCTGAAAGGCACAGAAGTAATAACATGGGTCTCAAGCAGTCCAGAAAATAGGATGTGTATGTTACACATGTGTGCATGTAATATCACTGTCACTGCATACAACAAAATAAAATGTCTACTGCTACAGCTTGTTGCATTGCCATGACACTGATATGGGTACTACAGTAGGCATGCTTATCACATAGTAATCAGAGATGTATACAACTGTGTTGTGACCAACTGTCCATGCCTACCACTAACAGCTATATCAAGACCCATATACACTGGATATCAAAGTGTACACACCCCTGATGGAATGCCAGGTCTGTATGCTGTATGCCAATAAGATCACAGAAAGTCATATCAAAATATTTCTCACCTCAAATGTGACCCATAACCTGTACAATTCTATTGAAAAAGAAACAAAGCTGTTTCATGGAAGGTGAGCAACCATTGCCAAGTGAAGATGTGATATGACGTTAGAGTACAAACCAAGACAAATGGATGTTGTAATCATCTCAGCAGGTGTTTATGCAACATATCAGTGTAAGGGTGTGCACACACATTCAACTGACTTGCTGTACTGAGTATTAATTCCCATATGTGTTCACAGGGCAGGTTATGTTCCCTAATGAACTGGGTAGGCTATAGGACACATCACAGGTGGGGATTGTGTTGACATGTGCTTTTGTGGGATCATGTTCCAATTGCACAAGTACTATGCATTGTAACAGGGGTGTGTACACTTTATATCACTGTAGCTATATGGAATCAACAGTACCAGACCTGTACAACCAGCCTCCACCAATGATAGATTAATCCGCCTTGGTGGACAGCAGCAAGACACAAAGCACATAATAGGTTGCTATAGTGGCTGCACAGGGACACATAGGTGCAGACCACAACTTGGAAGCAAGTGCACCTCTATCTGAGCATGCATGTAGATTCACAGGTGACTTCTGTAAGGCTGACTATGACTAGAAATCAGACATATCCAAAACACCAAGGCCATTTGCAAACATGTCTCCACATATGTACGCAGTCTCAGAGACAGTAATACAAGTCAACCTGTACTGGAGGTAAAGCACACCTCATACACACACACGCCATGGATACAGGCAACCTGCATCAGTCAGGATAGGTGGGAACAGTGACACCCTGTCCACAACATTTGTACACAGGGATATGCATATCATCCACACTCTTGCCCGCATCAATGGTGAGCATGGACATAATGCTGACTGATGGCAACAACAGCAAGTCTCCATGGGGCATGAGAACATCACAGTTTGTTTCCTACATGAACTCAGGCATGTGCTCACAGTTCCAGCACACACTACAGTCAAACACAGACGTGCCACTATCCACACACCATCCACAAGGAAGATGGCCACTGTCATCCCTCTACACAGAAATGAATGGTGAATAGTGGATTATGCCATTAAGTGTCCAACATTTGGGGAACTGGACAGTGTAATGCAAGATGTCAAAGCCATGATAGCTTACAGTGTTATGGTATAATCTGGATTATTTGCAAGTAATATCCACTGTTGATGTACACGTGGACAACTGTATGAGGTCCTGTGACCTTTTTTCCTGTTTATGTCTTCCAGGTACAATGCTCAGGGAGCATTTGCCAGAGTTCAAGAACATTGAAAATGATGCAATCATCCAATTCCTAATACAGCATCATGCCATACTATTTGGCCACAGGGCCCAGGATCTGCAGGAGAGGATCACCCTGTGGAACAAGCTCGTCTACAGGGTAAATGAGTTGGCCTGCACAAACAAAATTATGAGCAGGTACAGCATTGGTGCACAGATCTAATCTGCCATGCCTGTCAGCATGCAGCTGCAGTAAGGAGGGACCAGCTAGCCACAGGTGGGGGTCATGCCATCCAGCCCCCACTGACACATGCTGAGGAGCTCCTCACCAGCCTTGGGGCACCTGTCCACCAGACAAGCCAGCAGGCTGAAGACAGCATTGTAGAGGTGGGTGCCACCCACACAACGGATGAGGACTGTGCAGATAAGGCCCCAGGGTACATCACTAGACCACTGTTGCTTATCCATTTTCATCTGTAAAGTATCTACATGCATATGTCAGATAAGATAGTCTGTTGATGCAGTGTAGTAATGAACAGATGTGCATAATCTCTAGTATTGTGGGTTTGTACTGTAAATGTGCTGAAATGCTGCTCTCACCCTGTACCAATGCAACAGGTGTGGCTACTGACATTACCTCTCTCACACAACTATTTTGGTCCCTCTGGTCTAGAACTGGGGCAGCAGCCTGTAGCTGGTGAGTATGGAGTTGTTTTCTTCAGGTTTGCCAATACACCAGCCATGTTATGGCCATGCTATTTGCCATGCACACATTTAACACACGTACCCATACTGCATGCTGTACATGTTCACTTTTTGTTGGTATTAACTGCACTGCTTCACAGTGATCACTATGGTGGCATGCCTAAAGGGCATGTAAGAGTCCTACAGTATACCTAACAACCTGTCAGTGCAAGATGTGTGGACAGAAATGATGGTGGGAAAAATGACCTACAGTAGGGACATATCTGAAACATTACCCTTATACAGTGGCTACAACAGTGTATACACCACTATTACAATGGCAGCTGTTCCTGATATAAACAACGGCAAACCACAATACCACATTCCACACATTTTACAACCTGTAATGTGATCCTAACATAAGCAATGAATGTGTAATATGGAATCCTATGTTAGGACAACACATATGGGGAATACATACCTTAACAAACACTGGAAGCATATGTGTGTGCACACTCCAAATAACATATTGTGGAAGCAGCTTGTGATGTACTGACAGCATTCACTCTTCTTAAGTACACACCTTCCATTAAGTACAGGGCCTCAATGTCACACCAAGTAATGGTCTGCTGTCCAAGAAGTATGTCCATGACATTTGCCCACTCACCTGCAACAGAGACAGCCATGGATTGCACACATATTACAAACCATGAAATGGATCCCATATCTGAAACGTAGCACTCAGGAGTGGGGGAAAAGTAGCCTTACCTCACCATTGCATATACCATGGCAAACAGTGCAGTCATGCATGTGTGTATGAAGTATGGGACAACATTGATGTAGAAACTAAACAGATGCCCATCCAAAACAGATGCCAAAACATGTTGCAAACTGGTCATGGAGGCTGCCCAGAAAAATGCAGCAGCACTGAGGCACTTGCAGGAATATCTATCAAGTACTGCCTCTGCAGTACCTGTGTCTACAGTTGCCTGGATTCTGCATAAGTGTGGCCTATGGGTTAGGATAATTAAACGGAAGAGTTGTCCCACATGATACATCATCCAAGGCTCTCTACAGGTAGAATAAGCATACCATCAAGTCTCCCAAAGGCATGTGTTGCAATGTGTAATGGTATCATGAGACCAAGGATCAAAGCTACAGACAGTATTCATAAAGATATGTGTGGTGCACATGCAACACCTCACTCCATCTCAGGGCCAACATCCCCAATTTTTAGTTTGCTGGTGCCAGTGTACACCTTTATGTTTGCTGTTCATAAGCTGGAGCTAGGCCGGTAAACATGGTGTTTGGAATTAAGAACACTGCAAAATAACGGTCATGTGTGGCTCATAGTTTTCAAGCATCTGCAATAAGGCTGAGGATGGGGAGGGGTGTCAGCTTGAAACACAACAGTGAACTGAAGCATGCATCCAAAGCTTGTTAAGAATGTCTGTATCTGAACACAGTCAAGGTTATGAATTGTGCCAGATATAACCCTGACACTACAGTAATAGTGAAGCCACTGTGTGACCTCCAAGGGCTGTGCACATGAGCTGACCTTGAAATATGGCAGAGTTGGGGGACATTTGTAGGACAGATTGACCAAATAATGGCAAGTGAAGATGGGCCACGCTAGTATACCCCTTCCAGGAGTAGTGACTGCTGTAGTTCACTTAACAGGTGCTTCAACAACCCATTGTGTTAAGGGTGTGCACACTTATGCATACCACATATTGCATGCATCTCATTCAGCATCTGCATGACTAACACATTTGTTTGATACTGCATTGGATTACATAGGTCATATGTGACATAGGTGTGTGTAATGTTAACAAATGCAGTATTATGGCCCCATTGCATATCATAGAAGAGGCTGGCATGTCAACAAGGGTGTGTACACTCCTCATATCCACATTAAGCTTTGAAGGTTGTCAGTGTGACTGCATTTTATTGCACATACATGCACTGCTGATGATGAGATCTGCAAATCAAAGGTCAGGCATTAATTATTGACATCAGTCCTCATATAATTCCAGGTATGTGTCAGACAAACACATAGGAGCTCTGAGAAACAGAGCAAACCTAACTGCCACACATATACACATTCAGCAATGGTGTGTAAACTTGTGATGTATGGTGCGCAGTACATGCCAGTGTGCTGTAAAGGTGCACAGCAATACTGTGTACATGGGTTCAGTGTGATCCAGGGGAAGGGGCATCACCCACTAACACAACTCATGCATCACAGAGATATGTAATGTTGGTAACAATGATTGAATATGGCTGTAGTGCATGCTGTTGAGTGCCATATGTCATGCATATTGACTCTTGGGTAATGAGAGGTCTGTGTAATATCTTTGTGCCACCTCACCTGCAAGTAAGTGTGTGTGTGTGTGTGTGTGTGTGTGTGTGTGTGTGTGTGTGTGTGTGTGTGTGTGTGTGTGTGTGTGTGTGTGTGTGTGTGTGTGTGTAGACGTAAACCATAAAATACAGGTCTTAATTTACATTTCTTGTCTGCCACCTCACAGGTGGCAAGGTGGGTCAGGGTCCCTCCTGCAGGCAAACTGATGTTAGTGTCCATACAGACTCTGACGATGATTATGGGCTTAGTAAGGCACAGGTAGGGTTGTCAGGGGTTGAATCTGTGCCATTGGTTGACATCCCACTTTTATCCTCCCCATCCCCACACACAGTCACAATGCCCGTACATACCCCATCACCAATGGCCAAAGATGAGGGACAGTTGGCGGGTGGTGGCATAGGACCGGAAAGTGTGGTGACTATGGCAAGTGTGTCTGTATACAGCAGCCATAGCCGGATGACCGGTGGGGTCTCACACAGATGTACAGGGGTCTCATAGAAGGGCTGCTGGCCATCATGCCCCTGGCAGAAGTGCTATAGCAGGTGTCACCAGACGCATGTTTTGGACCGTCATGGAGGCATAGGCATGTATGGAATGTTACACCAGAGACAGTCTGAGGCTGCAGAGGGCTAATATTCCTGCTGTACGTGACTACATCTGTGATCTTGCAGGTGCCCACCATTATTTTGCAGAGGTCATGGATAGACGGTTGGAATTCTCAACTGTGTGGTGTCTGTGGTAGAGCATGTGGTGGGAGTAGGGCATTGGCTATGTCAGCATAGGTCCACAACACCAACAGGTGGAAGTCTATGGGGATGTGCAACAACTCAAGGCCACTCCCGTAGTGGCAGTACCAGCACCAGCGCTGCAAGGGGGGTGCTGTCTACACCACAATGCAGCAGGCCACATGCACATTGTCCTGACTGGTCCCAACAGGGAAGCAGATCCAGTGGACAACTGTCATCATCAGGGGAGAGTACCATAATTGGGCTTCTGCCTGATAGTGTCCATGCAACCCCTGGCAGGCACAGTTCCCGTGTCTGTGGCTGGACATGATGAACTGTACACCCTCCCATGTATGGTCTGCAGCTGTCCAGCATACTTCTGTATAGGGCAGCCACATGGCAGAAATGTGTGCATACATACACACACAGAGCACCAACACAGCTAGGGTACCTCCATATACACACACCACGTATGCACAGGTCATTTAATAAAGAACCTACATACATGATGTCAACAAAATGGCAAAGCCTAGGCCTCTGGCAAACCCACAACATACCCTGTGCATATGATGATACCTGTGCCATATCCCTGTCATCCATACCATCAATGCAGGGACATGCTAATATGGTTCTGATGCACAGGGTGAATGTACTAAGGTTTAGCAATGTAATGCTGTTTAACATGTTGTCAGCTGGAATGAGTAATGCTTACATGTCAGGGTGTATAGCTGTCCTGTCATGATGCATTATAGCTGTTATTAACACTGACTGATTGTGGTCTACATAATGCATTCTGTTTGTGTTCTAGGTGTCTACATGTCAGCAGGATGTTGGTTTGCTGTCCTTTCCTACTAGGGGTGTGGCACTGTGTTGACACATTGACCGTGTCATATCCCGGGTACAGCTGAACACAAGTAACAGATCTGTATAACAGTTACTGCATGTGCCACATGGCTGATAGGTCTGAGGGGTGTATACAGATGAGTGCATGGTGGCTGATGTAAGCAGCTCTTCTACAGTGGACAATGGTAAGTGTACTGGGTGGCACACACCAAATGTTTGTGAATAACACACACACAGAGGCTTTTGTTTTGATGCAATACACAGAGAATACTGTTCACATGGATGTAATTCATTTTGCAGTGAACTCATTTTGGCCTATGTAATTCCACCAAGACCAAATTGCCAAAACATCACAACAGTAAATACTCAGTCTGCCAGTTTAATGTCATTGACAATGGTAGTGGCAGGGTATATGTCCTCTTCCCCAATGCAGTGCAATCCTAAAGTTAGTAGGCATAGGTGTGCTGGTGTGGGGGACACAGCCCCCACTTTGAAGGGTGTGCCATTCATAGTGTGATTAACAACTACTTAACCTCTTAACATAAACTGTACAGTATAACAGCACACTAAGCGGGGGGATACGCACAACAATAACCAAATGAGGGGTGGCTGTGCCCACAACAACCACACCCAACTATATATACCAACTCCAGTAACTCTGTACATCTGTACAGTGGGTAAGAGGGCATTGACACATCCACTACTAGTTTTGATGGAATGAATTTCCAGAAGATGATTACTTTGAAATTTTACCTTTTGCCAGTTAGTTCTCGGACAAATGATCTCCTGGGAAATAGATCCCTTTACATACACACACACACACACACACACACACACACACACACACACACACACACACACACACACACACACTTACTTGGTAACACTGGGAGTAGAACCCCTACCTAGGTACTTATTGCTACTAATGTGTTTGGTCTTAATTGCACACACCACAGAGCTTGTAGGGTGAGGTGTGTCCCGAGCTTCCTATTTTTATTTTATTTTATTTTTTTTATTTTTTTATTTAACATTTGTTGACTGGGAAGGTCTGACTAGGCTCCACGGAGCCTGTTTTCAGCGGAGGCCCTGGGAGAAATGCTCCAGTGCTATTAAGTGGAGAACATCACCAGGCCTTGTACAGTATGGAAATGGGGAATGTACTGGGTGTTAATGAACAATACATAATATGACATACTGTCATATACACATTGACAAACATAAACAATCACAGACACATTTGACAGAGCTGGGTTTAGCATTGCTAACTACCTTGTCACTGAGTCCATACTGTTAACGAGTTTTTGCACACAGAACATGCATCATTGGGCTGGATAGTGTACTCAGTTACCTGTAAGGTTGATGGTGACAGCGGTGCTCATACAGTGGACCTTGGGACATGTACTGGGGGTACCATGGTGTAAAGACAGTATACCCAGCACCCCCACCCCACATTGAACATTGTACTCACTGAAACTCATGATAATGCTCTGACATACCCACAATCACACATTTACCAGGATTGCAATACAAACCCTTGTCTATCTAACCATTGCTACTACAGGGATATGCATTTATTGAACATGTCACAGGGATAGTAGGGTGAGGGTTTGTCATGGCTCTCCTAATGTCAGCAACATCACCATCCCTTATAATATATGGCAAGGTTTAGTGTATTTGGAGAATATGGCCTCAGAATGCTGTCTCCTACAAATATGCACACTCACACACAATTACACACACATACACACACACACACACACACACACACACACACACACACACACACACACACACACACACGCACACACGCACACACACACACACACACACACACACACACACACACACACACACTAACATTTTCCAGGACTCAGAGGGTAAGCCACGCCTATCTACCCATTTGTAGAACAGTGTTATGCTGGTACTGCAAGCTCCAGGTAGCCCATAGGGTGAAGAGTGTAACAAGGTACATTTAATGTGAATTACAGTAGCAGCCATTTCTAAGTATA
>NC_056744.1:1143832860-1143930360 GCF_019279795.1 Protopterus annectens
ACACACTCTCTCACACAGACACACACAGTTTCCATGTCTGGGAATAGAAGTCCTACCTAACTAGTATGCTACAGTATAGTATTATGCAGTTATCACAAGTGCCACAGAGCTTACATGTTGAAGAGCTGTGTAGTAAGAGTAGTAGGTGTGTAGCTGTGAGAGTAGTAAGTGTGAATGTCCATAAAATCAAGTATCATCAAAGACACACACACAATCTCTCACACAAACAGTTTCACAGGTGCCATGTTTGGGATTAGAACTCCTAACTATCTAGTATGCTACACTATATCATTACACAGCTATCACAAGCACCACGGAGCTTATGTTTTAAACAGCTGTCCAAAGGTATCTTTGAAGGTGAGTAACATCAGCAGCAGTGCTAAAGGAGGGGTAAGGGGAGAGTAGTAAGTGTGAATGTCCATAAAATCAGGTATCACCAAAGACACACACATGCTCTCACACAAACACACACAGTTTCAAAGTTACCATGTCTGGGATTAGAACTGCTATCTAACTGCTACCTAACTAGTATGTTATACTACAGTATTATGCAGTTATCGCAAGCACCATGGAGCTTATATGTTGGAAAGCTGTCCAAAGGTATATTTGAAGGTGATTAACATCTGCAGCAGTGCTAAAGGAGGGCTAAGGGGAGAGTAGTACGTGTGAATGTCCATAAAATCAGGTATTATTAAAGACACACACACTCGCTCTCACACAAACACACACAGTTTCACATTAGCACATCTGAGATTAGAACTCCTACCTAACTAGTTTACTACACTACAGTATTATGCAGTTATCACAAGCACCATATAGTTTACAAGTCTGGGACTTTGCCAAAGGGTTATTTCAAGGTGACTGACATCAGAAGATGTGATAAAGTAGGGCAATGGGAGGTGTAGTAAGTGTGAATGACCTCAAAATTATTCATCTCCACACACACACACACACACACACACACACACACACACACACACACACACACACACACAGAGTTTAACAGTTGCCATAACTAGAATTAGAACTCCTACCTAACTAGTTTGCTACACTACAGTACTACACATGTATCGCGAGTGCCACATAGCTTATGGGGCTGAGATTTGGCCACAGGGTTATTTCAAGGTGACTGACATCAGCAAGAGCACTAACATGGGCAATGGGAAGTGCAGTGTGTGTCAATGGGCTATGAATCATTCCTCTGGAAACACATACACACACACACACACACACACACACACACACACACACACACACACACACACACACACACACACACACACACACACACACACACACACACGCGCACACACACACACACACACACACACACACATTCAGTCACACACAACTTTACATTTGACAGGACTGAGTATATAAATGCTAGATGAATACTGATTTGTACTATTGTTTTACACAGTTATCACAAGCATCACATACATTATAGGGCAGAGGGCTACCAAAAGAAATGTCTACAGTGATTGACATCAGCACATCATGTGATATTGGCCAATTGGATATGTGTGGTGGGTGGGACAGGACTCATAATGGAATTCTCTCTGTCACTCTCTGTCTCTCTCTTCCCCATGTCCGTGTGTGTGTATGTTTAACATGTTATAGTGTGTTGGGCTTGGATATGTGTGAGTATTCCTGCCCAATGTGTGTGGGAAGCATGAATGGTGCACAATTTGGTGTGTGTGCACAGACAACTGCGAATGACAGATATGTATAATCCACTGTGTTGTCAGACATGGGCTACATTTCTCTAAGTGTAGGGGCATGCCCTGTATGACCTTCTGTACTGAGTGCGTGAATCCATTCCAGGTAGGGTTGTACTCAAGTCCAGGGTTTGGTGTTCTACACCTACAGCTAGCAACCTGTTTCTGCAGGGTATCTGTAGATAGTTTGACAATGTGGAGTGACAAAGGGTGACAGATAGTGAGATACTGTAGCTATTGCTGTCTGTGTTGCTTTTGTTACATGGTTGTTGTTAGCAGAGATATTCAGACATATGTGCTGTTTTATACTTTGATGTATTATGTCATCAACTACTGGCAGATATAATTATTTGCTCACAGTTATTTCCTGGGAAATGCAAGATGAATGAAACTGTGTCCAGTATTGTGGTCCGCAGCCTATAAATTCTTGCACACTCATGCCATTCTGGAGGGGTAGCTGCAGACACTTGCTGATGAGTCTGTGTAAATGGTCCAGCACCTTGGCACTATGGTGGCTGAGGATCCCCTTCTTGGACATATATCGACTTAACAGAATGGCCATATCCCTCTGTGGCCATACCTCTCAGCTGTCCAGATTCATCCAGGTTACCCAGAGGCAGGGCTCATATATCTTGTCATATCCCCTTCACATTGTGGTTTATGAGCAGGTGTGTAGCCACCCATTACTGGGTTTGCAGGCAGGGGTAGTATGGGCACAAATCAGAGTTTCAGACTTCACACCCTCTATGACGTTCATGCTTCTATACCCCCCAACTCTGTTATTCTAGCCTCTTCCTAATATTATGCGAGTGATATCTGAGAAATATCCCTATAGTTGGCCCTTCATCCCAGCAGTATTTATGGCTTGGTCCACAGTTCATGCAGTAGGACATGGTGGGCATACTACAGGGATTTGTCAACATGTCTTTGTATTTGTGTTCTGTTGACTGTGTTAGGTTGTTAGTTGGGACCCCATGAGATATCATACATTGGCACTACAGGTGAGGCAAAGGCCTTTGACAGAGGACTGTAGGCCATTTGGTAGTGATGCAGGCCATCTGTAGCAGTCAGTGCATTTTGTCACTCCTACATTCCCAGTCTGCAAGCCAGTGGATTCCCCTGCGATGACAGGGTAAGTGTGTGAAGTGTTAATGGCAATAGTTCCTGTTCATATTAATCCATTGGTCTGGATGCAGACAGGGTGCTGCTTACAGCTAGGGACACACCCGCATGGGACACCTCTTTAGCATGCTGCATTCTGTGGGTATTCCCATACAGAAGTGGGGTAATACTGTACTCATTTCCAACAGCAAGGATATGACCTGTGATAAACCTGTGGCTGATGGTGGTGTGAGCTGAGTGCATGTGTGATATGGAAGCTACTTGCAGCTGACTCACAGATGTACCTGGGACATTCCCCTTATGCTGTCTTGTGTGGGGACATAGGCAGTCTTTCATTACTTCATGACTGTGCCTTTTGTGGTCTGCCAGTGATTGGCCAGACTACTTCAGTATTCCATTCTACACAGACAACTAATGTGCTGCTAACCTGTATGTACAATTCCAAAGTTGTGTGCAGTTGACAGTTACATTTTATGTACTCTGTCTAGGGAGCTTCCACCTGTGTACTGTGTGTATGTATGGGCCCACATTCATGGCATGTCCATCTTTCAGATGGTGACAGATATTGACATCTGGACAGTGAGTATAGATGACTGCTGACAGGTATTGTTGAGAAGCATTGTGGTTGGCACTGGAGTTGTTGGAACATGGCCCTGTCAACCACAGTACTGCCCATAGGCCACTGAGACAAAACCTTCCATGTCTACATGCTAACAACTTCCAGACAATATTGAACACACAACAACCTAACACATGAACCCCTGCATATTGTACACATGCAACAATCTATCCTATGGATTGGGCCATCTCAGGTATTCTGTGCTCCACTGATATTACTCCTCACACTTACATGTTACTACATTTCTACATAGGATTGTGGACACCTGACGACTTTAAACATTTGCTATGACTGTACTGGTATGTCAGATCCTCTGTTAGCTTCCATTTCATTTTGTATTCTGACCTATCATGCAGAGTGGAAGCATATATGTAGAGTACAGATCTTAGGTTTTATTTACCTACATTTCCATTTCAGACTTCTTACCCTTCAGAACTAACATGCAACTGCCAGACCTGTTGTATTCTGTCTGTGTCGGTCTGGAGGGGGACTGTTCACCATTGCCATAAATTGAAGGCCTTAGCCCAGCCTTTCTTTATGGTCATCTACACCTGTCATGCTGGCTGAGGTTGCTGTTGGGTATGTGAGCCTCACTGACAAGCATGTGTGTGTCCTATGGACACACATTTGAGCCACCACATGTACTGCAGTGGGATTTGTCACATTGTCTAGTACTGTCTAGTATGTTGACACCTGTATTTGTTATGGATTTCATGCTGCTCATATAGGTGTCCACTATCTGCTGCCATCCTATTCAGCCACCCGATTCCATTGCATGCTCACATCCATACCATAGATACAACTATCAGAACATACTACTCCATTCAGTAATTGATAAGAAGAGTGAATTACCTTGTGGCTGTGCGGAAGGGCTGACTATGTTGGATGCACATAGTACACTCCCCATACATGGTAAAGCACAGGTAGTTTCATGTTTGGCATCCCTTTTACTGTATGTGCAAGTCAGAGAGAGGTGTCATTCCCTGGGTCCCTAACATGTCAGTGCATGTGCTAAGCGTTGCCTCTTTGCTAAGGCCTGGGCATACTGGACACACCTCCTTCTGCCTTGAAGGACAGGTTCAGGTAGTTCCTCCTCCAAGCCACTCTGTGCCTGTGATGGCCTTGGCAATGGTGGGGGGGTTGTGTGGCCTTGCCCCGTGCTGTTCCAGCATGTAACTGGACAGTACTGCAAGGCTCCACCGGATATGTCCAGGCAGCAGAACCATGACTTGAGCATCCCAAACACATGCTCTATTATGATTCTGGTTTGTGCGTGTGCCTCATTATAGAGTTCTTGTTCAGGTGTGTGTGCATTTCTGAGGGGTGTCATTAGCCACAGCTCCAGTGCATAGCCATCATCCCCCACTAGGTAGCCATATGGGATGTCCCCACTGCCAAATGACTGGTACAGCTGTGTCATATGCCTGATGTTGGAGTCATGATAGCTTGCAGGGCTGCCAGCACACACATATTCAAGATAATGCCCTGGCATTGCACACAACCTGGCAGTTGATGGAGGGGAAGCCCTTGTGGTTTATGTAGACCCTACCCCACTCACCGAGTAGTGCTTTTATGTATATGTGCGTGCAGTCTATAGTACCCACTACCTCAGGTTATTCTGCTATTTGGTGGAAGAGATGCATATTGCTGGTCAATGCCTCACGGGTGTTGAGGAAATATATGTGCTCACCGACATGTGCTGACATGGCATCCAGGAACTGGTGGAGTACCCTGGATGCTGATACCTGTGAGAGCCCCATGATATCCCTAGTTGCCCTTTGGAAGGTACCTGTGGCTAGTATTCTTAAGCCTACACATACCTTGGTATCCACTGCGATGGGTTCCCCTCTGTTGTTTCTGTGTGTGAGGCTTGGCTGGCACAGCTGAAACATTTGCTGTAGAATGTCCTTGTCCACCCTATAGCTCTCCACTATCTCCAGCTCATGTAAGCCCCTGCTAGGTTACCCTGGGTCTGTACACTCTTTTCCTCCTTCTCACTGTGGGTTGGTCATCAGCATTCACATCCTCACCACCTTCAGCCTCTTGCACATCTTGATGTATGAGAGCGCCAGCAGCCCCTAACATTTTGTTAGTTTTGTCAGGTAAAATGTCCCCTTCTGTGTACACTGGTAGTGTAGAGTTTGTGGGAAAAAACAGACTGGAAGTTGTTTGCATAGTTTATAGTAGTGTACTAGGCTGTTCCATGTGTAATTGGCTGATTCTGATACATTTCACCTGCCAGCCATGCTAGTTCTTCTTGATTGCCTTCCTACTGCTGTTTTCCCTTCCCATTGCCTTCCTGTTTAAACCCCGAGGTGCGCCACACATACCCAGTGCTCAGATGTGAACAGAACTGCTATTTCCTGTTTTTTGTTTGTTTGTTTAAAACCCTGTGCGTGGTACACACACCCATTTAGACAGTGTAAACACTGCTAGGCAGCCTCAAACACACACCCTTCCTTAGTTGTGCTTAGCTTAGGGCAAACACAGGTCACAGAGCTCCAATAAACATACAACATGCATGACACTACCCCTTATAAGGTCATCCACCTCTTAGACTTATACAATGGTGTTGCTGCACCTACATAGTTGGGTGCAAGCTAACACTAAGAGGAAATCTGTGATTCAGTATCAATCCCCTCATTTGCATAAAACAGAATGCTAATTCATAGTTACCACAGTCACACTGAGTCTTCCCCCTTAGCAACCACTATTTCCTGATATTGTTGTCTTATGCATGCCATTGACTATTATGGCAAAATGCTGATTGGGGTTTAAAAGCTTATTTCCCCCCTTTTTTCTTATTTTCAGTGCGATCCAGTTTGCTGCCCTACGCTTAAACCGCCAAGATGGCCCCAAAAGAAAAATAAACTAATTTTTTATAAACTTGCAACTATTCCTCATGCCAATGGCCATGTATTTGGTCATTGGCATGCCTATTACATTGAATACATGCTTTCTTTTGAGCTGTCATGCCTCCGTTTTGAAATTTGCAGAAATGTATCCGGTTAGTAACCGAATACATTTCTGCAGGTTACACTATTCCTGCACTGATGCCTGACTGCTTCCTGGATCGCTAATTCACCTCATTTGCATAGTTTTCACCAGCAAATTAGGTAATTAGCATATAGTAGTGGTGTCCATGCGGGAATAGTGTAGGTGCACTCGTGCACATCTTAGGGCTTGTTCCTGGATCGCTCAGCGGCTATATTGCCTGCAGCAGCTCTTGCATTATTCTGCCACTCCATGCAGAGCTTGCTGAATCCTGGGGATTTTTATTCATTTCCATTTATAAATCATTGTTAATATACTACTGAGAAACTGTGAAAGAAAATTGTTCTCTCTGTTAAAATAAAAGCCATGTGTCATGTCTGATTCACACATTTAGCATAACATCCCATTTTGGAAAGCCTGAACATACTGTGCTTTTTTCTTGTTTTAAAAGGAATGTATGGTTTCTTATTTCCTTCGCTCTGAGTACAGATGTCACACTTTCCTGAAGAAATACAGACATTTTATTTTCTTCTACTTGAAGTACACTAAATGTCCATACTTTCCCCTCTGACTGTGACACATCCTATTTATTTGAAAATGAAAATATAAAAACAATGATGTAACAGAGGGACACAGAATACACTGTCTTCTTGCAAAACTACAGCATGTTCATTTGAGATATCTCACACACACAATGCATTACAAATAGATTATAAAAGGCAAACTGATTGCCATTTATTCTGTTAGTGATAAGTATATGACAGAGCCAGATCTAGCACTAGGTGACCAAGGCAGTTGCCTTATGGCAAACTAGCTGGAAGGGGGTTCTCTTGCCTGGGGACTGTCATGTCTTTTACTTTTTTAATTAAGCCAAAAAATTATGTTTTTTTTTGGTTTTTTTTATGATAAGGGCGTTCTTCTTTAAGAACACCCTCTGCATCCAGCATCTGGCCATACACACCTGTTGTGTCTGTGTGTACATCATCATCGTAAAAAAACGCCTGTTGTTTACTTCTTCCTTTCTGCATTCCGCATGTGCAGAATTTTAATGCAAGAAGATGTAACTGTGTTGCTTGCTTCTACAGAATGTAGACCAACACCATCTAGGAGTCTTCTGCATGGGCAGACAAGTAAGGGGTGTATGTGCTGTGTGTATAGCAGGTGGTTAGCTAATTTACTCAAGCACAAAACCTGTACCTTAGTTACAGGAAACAACAGCCTGAATCCTCTAACCCAGTTAACAAGCTGTTAAAAAATTAGTTCAAGGAATTGAGTTTTAAGTTAATTTTTCAAGGAAGTGAGTTTCAGGTGCATTTTTCAAGGAACTTAGTTTCAAGTGAATTTTAAGGAATTGTGAGCTTCAAGGGAATAGTTTACTGCTGCTCATGCTAAGTCAGACCTCTCAACCATAACGAATTCCTCAGTATTTACTGGTTTTGCGGGCAAAATATTGGGGTGCCATGAATTCTCCAGTGGCCCCCTTAATTTCTGAATTTCACGGTCTTTTTTTATTTTTTGCATTACCTCTTTAAATTTTTGGCTGAGGTCACCAACCATCACCAGCCTATAGGGGCGTACGTGATGACAGCAACTACCTGTTGTTGGACTCAGAAAGAAGTGGGAAAATGGTGGGCAGCATAATTTAAATTTTGGAGAGTGAGTCCTTTAGCAGGTAAAAGGAAAAACAACTCTTATTTGTTGTAGCCACTGGCCCTGTGTGCAACAGTGCAAGTTCAGTATCGGCCAAGAATACTGTGCATCTATGGCTTTTAGTTTAGTGTGTCTATCTGCTGGCAGGCCAAGATACTGTGTGCAAGCGTGTGTGTAAGTTAATGCATTTTAACTTTAACTGTCTCTTTGATGCATTTAATTCCAGTGGCATTCAGTTTATTATTCAGCCATTTTAGTGTGTGTGTGTGTGTAG
The DNA here is from genome assembly GCF_019279795.1 of Protopterus annectens. NCBI lineage: Eukaryota > Metazoa > Chordata > Ceratodontiformes > Protopteridae > Protopterus > Protopterus annectens. The sequence goes on from NC_056744.1 coordinate 1,143,841,238, forward strand.
GTTAAGTTTATTCATTCATGTGCTTTGCTGCTTTTAAGTCCGGCATTGAGTTTTAATTAGGGTGTGTGTAAATAAGTTAAATGTACTGTACTGTATATTGTTCTTTGCTACAAGTCCAGCACCGGCATTCAGTTTGGCATTCAACAGTCCGGCATTCAGTTTATCATTCAACCGTTGGCTGCAGTGTGTGTAAATTGGTGCTTGTGCATTTCAACTTTATCTCGGTCTAACTTTAATTGATTTAAATCAGAGCATGTGTAAGTTGGCTTGCTGCAACTGCAAGTAAGTCTCATTCGTCATTGTAACCTCAAGTCCAGCAGGCATTTTATTGGCACTTTGCTTGCAAGTCTCATTCTAACTTTAATTGATATTTTGCAAGTTATTAGAGTGTGTGCTGCAGTCTGCAAGTCTCGGTCTTGTGCATTTTAACGTCAAGTTCGGCATTCAGTTTATCAATGGCTTGTTCTTGTGCATTATAATTTTTGATGCATTTCTGTTCAGTGGCTCTTTCTTGTGCATTTATCAATGGCTTGTTCTTGTGCATTTAAGTCTGGTGTGTGTGTCATAGCTCTCAACCAATCACGGACAAAGCTCAACAGAATCAGGGATGGATAAATCCAATAATAATCAGGGACAATCAGTGACACTTTGAAAATATTAGCACTATTTAGCATGAAACATTGAAAGAATAAGAGAATGTGAATGAATATACATTTTTCTGAAGTAAAAGAAGTCTATAACTCTAATTACTATAATTATTTTTTAAGTTCAGTTCACGACCTTTTCTCCAACAGTCATCAGTTTTAAAAAGGATTAAGAGGGGCAGACCTAAAACTTGAGTCAAAATCAGGGACAGTCGAGAGGTGTGTGTGTATGTGTGTGTGTGTGTGTGTGTGTGTGTGTGTGTGTGTGTGTGTGTGTGTGTGTGTGAATGCCCCAGATAGGTATACCTGGTGTTTAAGGCTACTCAGACTCAAACCCTGTACCCTTAGGTACAAGGGGTAAGAACCTGGGTTCTCTACCCATACCACCACTTCTGATTGAAGAAGTTATAGCTCTCAACTGCACAAATTTTCACAGAATGTCTGGAATGTTTATCTCATACTTTTGGCCTACAACTCTTAAAATTTGGATGGTGTAGTGGTAGTGTTGTTGCCTTCCAGCTAGAGGTTCTGTGGTTTGAGTCTTGGCTGAAGTGCCTTCTGTGTGGAGTCTGCATGCTCTCCCTGTGTTTGTGTGAGTTTTCTCTGGGTGCTCAGATTTCCTCCCACGACACAAAGACATGCATCTGGAGCATTTCTCACTGGATCTCTCTGCTGAAAATTTGCTTTGCTCCAAGTCAGACTTTTCCAGTAAACAAATGTTAAATAAAATTTATGGTTTTCTGGCAAATCATTGAGAGCTGAATTCACTAAATGATAGCCATTTAAGTTTCAGTCTTCCTATATTTCAGGAAACATATGGTACCATAACATTTTATTCTAGCAACTTTCCAAGATTATACAAGCAATGTTTGAAATGTGTGCCCGGTTTTGGGTCTTTGCCCCCCCAATATATTTTGGCTTTTTCCTGATTTTTTGTGCTGCATAGTTCTTCAGGGAAAGAGAAGTTTAGTGCTGCTTATGCAAAGTCTACCTGCATTGTTAGTAGTACAACAGGTATTATGCTTGCTCTTGCTGCAGAAGGCTGTGGGTCTACTCCCACGGTATTTATATGGATTACTGCACTGTGTTGTACTTTTAACGGGGGTGGATGCTGTAGTAATGAGAATGTCTTCCTCTGGTGGACATACCTAGTAACTATGAACCTGCTATCAGTTTGCCATCCATTCCCTATTGAAATATTACTAGCTTATCATTTTTTTAATGTAACATGGGCAATTTATTATTCAAGGGCAGCAGGCACTTTACCTATAGATGAAACAATAACATATAAAGTTGTTTGCTAGCAATGTCTTCATTAAGTACAGATCTCTTTAATGTGGAATTATTTAGATTACCTTTACTTCTGTAGAGATTGTGCATATTTACTGATACTGGTGGATTGTAGAAGTTTGAGTAGACTTTTATGATGGAAATGTTCTGGATTGGGCAGTTTTGTCATTATTAGTTCATGCATTTTGTTTCATTGCTTACTGCAAAAATGTTCAAAACATTTGCTGTATTATACAAAGAATATAATTTAATACAGTTAGGAAGCTGCATATGTATGTTTCATGTACAAGGGGCCTATGATTTGAAAGCAGCCCAAAGGTAGTCTTTAGCCACCACTGGCCAGATGCATTTTCTTTGGATGTGGGTTTCAGTGCTATTTCAATGAATGTGTGAGTTTCAAGGGCAGAGAAGTTTTAATTTAATGTTAAGTCTGTTTTCATTGTGAGACTGTATTGTTTTGTTTAGCAGATGTCTATTAGTGTTTGTGCTATAAAATGCAAAATAAAATCCAAATAATCATTGTAGAAGTAAAACAGTATGCACATTATAGTGTCTATGGTAAACGGGGTTAAATAGCCATGCAGTGGGACATTGCAATGGCTGCAGGGAGACTCTGGGGTCATATTTTGGTTGTCTGTTCTTCAGTTTGTGTTTGAAAGTTGGCACCCCACAATTCCATTGGAGTGGGTGGGGTTACATAATGATGTATGCAAATTTTATGTTTCCAGGTTGAGAGGTATGTGCTAAGTCTATTTACAATGTGCAACTGTTTTGTTTAGCAAATGGTATCACTATTGTGCTATAGAATTTAAAAACACTGCTACCAAGACAACAGGTAGCATTCTTGTGTTTGATGAAGAAGGCTGTGGGTTCTACTCTCACAGTATGTAAATGGATTGCTGATGCTGTGTCGTACTTTAAGGATGGGGATGCACTCCTGAGTATGTTCTTCTCTGGATGAGATGCTTAGTAAGTATGAACCTGTTCTCAGTTTGCCATTCATTCCATTTTGCAGTATTACCAGCTTACCATTTTTAATGTTACATAGGCAATTTAGTCTTCAAGGGCAGCAGGCACTGATTTTGAAGAGGAAACACTGAAATATAAAGTTTTTTGCTAGCAGCAACTTCTTCATTAGTTGCAGATCTCTTTAATGTGGAATTATTCAGATGTCTTTTACTTCTGCAGATTGTGCATATTGACTGATAATGGTGGATTGTACTGATAGAATATTTCAAGCACATGCATTAATGTCATTCTAGCCTGCCAATAGTGTCCATGTTATTCTTAAAAACATCTAAACTAGTATTTGCTTTAATGTAATTTGTTAGTCTGTTCCATGCATCAGCTTCTCTCTCAGTGACCCAATTAGTACATTTCTCATTCCTATAGAATCTGCTACATAGGCTGTCTGATGATTCTCTACTACTCTTTGATAAACCCAGACATTCCCAGAGATAGTTGTCTCTAAATGCCCTATATACCTGAGTAAGATCTCCTCTTAAATATCTATATAACACATTGTACAAGTTCAGATATTTTAGTCTTTCATAACTTAAATTTTCACATTCATGGATGCACTTGGTATAGTTCTGCTGTACTCTTTCCAGTTTACTCATGCTTTTTTCTTATAAGGTTTCCATATTGTTATTCCATACTCAAGTTTGGGTCTAATGTAACTAACAAACAATGACTTCAGCATTTCTGATTTCCTAGACTTTATAAATCTTTTTATACAACCTATAATTCTAAAACTATCATTAACCAATTGGCTGATATGATTAGAAAAATTCAAAGCTGTATCTACCCATATACCCAGGTCTTTAAATGAATCTACAGTTTAAATCACTGTGTGCTATATTAAATATTCACATTTCAATTTATGTCTCCCAAATCTCATATGCTTAGTTTTTGATGTATTTATCAGCATATTATTCTCCTGTGCCCAAATGGTCAATTTAGTCAAGTTGTTTTGCAGACATGCCATATCTGTAACACATGTAATCAGTTTACCCAGTTTCAGATTATCTGCACATAGATTGCAGAATACTTCAGATGAAAATGTTAGGTCTGAAAGATACACTCTAAACAAGTAAAGGCCTAAGACAGAGCCCTATGGAACACCCTGACTGTAACCAAGAATTTTACTTGTCCAATTGCTATATGATATTTGCCATGTCATATGAATAACTTTTATCCTATGTATTGTATCTGTGACAGTGCTTTAATTTGTTTAATGTAACAGTTTTTCTGTATGTAGGTATGGAGCTTTTTTCCCCGGCCCTCCACTGAAAATGGACAAGTATCCAGTCGGACTATCCCAGTCAACAAATGTAAAATAAATAAATAAATGTCCTATTTATAAGCCATACAGCTATCCAATATTACATTCTCCATTATTTTTTCACAACATGAAAGTAGACTTAAGTGTCTATATGACTCTGGATTTGTCCTATCACTTTTCCCTTAAAGACATGTTTAATAAGTGCATGTCTCCAATCTTGGGGAATTTCCCCATATTTATATGACCTAGTGAATAATAAATATAATGGTAGTGTAAGTTCTTGCTGAAGTGCTCTCGGGTCATTATTACTAATTATGTCTTCTCCAAGTGCTTTGCTTGGATCCAGTTTTCACAGTTCTTTTTTCAATATAATCTAATTTGATTCCAATATCTGAGGTAATATGGATGTCATTATGGCAGCTTATCACCCCCTTTGTGGAGTCAGACTGTTCTGCATAAGATTTTGTAAATATAGCTATAATTTGTTGTGTCTGAGAATAATTTTTTTAATCTGCACACAGTTTATCAATTTGTATGTCTTTACTCCTTCTACATCTTATGTATCTTTAAAAAGGTTTCCTATCATGCTCAATCCCCTGGGTAGCTTAGTCCTGCACGGAAGCACCCATTTAGGAGCAGGACGGCAGTGCACCATGCAGATTAATGAAAGAACGCTGCCTGAGCTCCTAGGCTTACATGGAGTGTGTACGAGTGCATGGGGTGTGTCTGAAAGCAGAGCTCTCAGAATAAACATGCCCCTGCAATGTAGAACAGCAGAAAGTGGTAAAAAATGAACAAGATCTCTCATAGGTGTCCACATATCCCCACCAACAGTTCCCCATGTGTACAACAACAGTACATAAAAATCAAATGAAGAAACCTGTTTATTTTTTTTAAAAATCCGAGTACAGCTAACTGTAGGTGCGTGGGTGTGCCCATCGCTTAGCTATGGTTAAAGCAGCTTAAAAGGATGAAGAGGATAACAAGGACGATATATGCAAATGAAGCAGCACAGCAGTAGTGTAGTGGGCAGAGTCTTCACCTAATAGGCTGGCATTCCCAGTTCGAGTCCCACTGCAGCACAGTCTATTTTACATGGCAAAGTACATTATAACCAACATTTTCATTGTAAAACCCACTAAATAACATATATTTATGAACTGGAGTACTGCAGAGAATGCACATGTGAAGTGTCAGTGTCATAATGAATAAGGTACTAGTAAGCAGATTTAAGCACAAATAAGCAGTAGTAAGTATATGTAAGCAAAAGTAAGCATGTTTAAGTGCATTTATGTGGGGGTAAGCACTGCCTATACAGACTAAGCAATTTAGAAGCTAACTGAGTGTAAGAAATGTAACCGGAAGTTAGCAGTGCTTAGCTCTGCGCAAACCCGCTTACAACTGCTTTAAAGTGCCTTAATCACTCTGTATCCAATGGGTCGTGTTCTGCCCAGCAACAAAATAAACCCAGGACCCTCAGCACCATAGTCAAAGAGATTTACCACTAAGCCATGACAGACATACATAAATCTGATATTTTCAGAAACGTCATCCAGCCCAGTCATGCAACAATACAGAGAATGTATACTATCATCTAGATGTATGTGTGTGTGTGTGAATATATTAATAGCTAAACAGATACAACATATCTATATATGTCGATATATATATATATATATATTTAGAAATATATACATATGTATAAATATATATGAACATATATACATGCAAATGCCTACATCAACACATGTATATGTCTACAACTATATGTCTACATATACACAGCAAGGTACATATATGTATGCAGATATATATCTATTTTGGTACATACGGACATAATCATATATATGTAAGCAGATATATATATATATATATATATATATATATATATATATATATATATGTAGGTATCTGTGGCCATACATCTCTAGATAGCAATGGTAGATTAACAAAAACAAATATGTCCACATGCACCGTTAATGGGTTGAGAGGCCCCAAACAATATACATCTTGTACGAATAGGCATACCCCTCCCCCCACAGCCAAACACGTCCACCCTGCAATACACTACCAAGTGTTGCAGATCCTATAACCAGGACCTGACAAGACATGGGCACAAGATCTTAACAGTACTACACCCTACCTGTATGATGTCAGGCTGGTATTTGTAACATATCATGCAGTACAGTCTGGCTCCCATAGGAAATGTAAAATGTGGAAGCTATCAACATCTCCAGGATACATATACACAGACACATATATGTAGATACAGATATATATATATATATATATATATATATATATATATATATATATATATATATATATATAAAATATGTATATTTACATATATATAGATATAGGTTTATAGGTTAGTTTATAGGTTATAGGTTAGTACTAAGCTAACTGCCCTTGCGAGCCATTTTAAGCCTTGCCATTATCCTATCTCAGAGACTCAAACCCTGCACCTTGTGTTTGCAAGGCAAACACCTTAACCATTAGGCCACCCTCCCAACCCATATTGGACTACACATACACACACACAGATATGTACAGTAAGAGATATATGTAGAAGGTGCACAAAATATGGAACAGCCACTATGCCTACAGTTCACACCTGAACACCTGGACACTGTATGGGCCACCCATACAAATGACAACCATTGCCCGCAACATATATCCACAGAGAGGTCATAGGACAAAACACCACACAGGTTTGCAGAAATGGAAAACCTTTATTTGTGTACTATTACAGTTCTATATACTATTGGTACTGTAATTGGGATTGTCTTCACAGACATGGTGTGTGTGGGAGGTCACATCTGCTTTCCACATGTGTACCATTGGCTACTGACAGACATCCTAAGGACATCATGGCAAAGTACCACTGCTAGCATGTACTGCCCCTGTCAACTGCAGCAGAGATATTGACCAATATGTGTGGACATTCTGACACACTCTGTACAGTCCAGAGGTATACACAGAACTCCTTAGTGCAAAACATGTGTATCCTGCCTGACAATATGGATATTAGCCATGTAGCTGGGTATAACACATAACGACTGGTATACATATGCCACCATAGGTTATGCATTCACACACCCCTGCCTGGCCTGACATGTAATAACCACTGGTACAGGGGTGCCATGGCCACATACTACCCACTAGATATTGACATAATCTATACAGCATCCCACTGCTCTGTCTGACATACATGACTGTTAAGGGAGGCCTGGCAGCAGTACATCTGGCAAGTATCTGCACATGACATCTCAATGGGTAAGTACACTAAGCTGCTAGGCATGTAACAATGGACTGTGCAGGCTACAGGCAGACTGCCTCAATACTGGCCTACATCTCCTATGGGGGAATGCACATGTACCTGCATATATAGCAGGCTGTACAGGCATGTTACAGCACAGGGTAAGATACACCTGTGTGAAAGTGCATAACCACAACCAATGAGAACACAGCCACAGCCACATATGGCAAGCTAGCATGATATTACAGTATATGGACTATTTGTTCGACACCATCCTCATATGGGCCACTCACACACTAACTCTACATATACTGGGCCACTACACAGTTTTGTCTGATGGCTGACTGTGGTATGGGACATGTGTGTGTATGGCCTACAAACATGTAAGCCAATATGGTAACATACAGTGGAGCAGCATGTAACATCAGATAGGATGGGACCTAGGATGATGACAACTACCACAGTCTATACACATGCCAAGGTACATATTAACAATACAGACTGTCGACATTCACCATAAGTACACAGACATCAGTACTGTACAAACAACCACAGTATGTCCAGGTTATGTCATCAAATATAACCCCTACTGTACATAACATGTGTAGCAGTCTGATATCTCACTGGCTTGTTATCAGATATGATGACACTAATTATGATGTAAAGCACATATGTACCTCTTAATGCATGCCATATGTACAAAGGTTGACTGAGTTGTGGCTGGAAGCACATACACAGGGCCAATATTGACACATTGCTGTGATAACATCATACATTTACTGTTGTAACAGGGTTTGTTGCAACATATGTCCTATGAGGGATATGGAGTCATTAACTGTCATGGCTTTCACCATTTACAGACTGCAATCCACACACTACCTTCTGCAGTTCACAGATACATGTTCTGTGGGTAAAACATGACACCAAAGGCACCACACACTGCCCAGTCTGCAGATGACCCTACAGATGGGGAGTCCTCATAAACATACAACTGACATGGCAGGTATTAATACATGCAGGACAGCCATATCCACATACACCCTGTTAAACCAACATTACTCCAAATGCAGTATAGCTGCACTTACAGTCTGTAATCAGGTCAGGCACATCCCACTCCTGTGTGTTTTATTCTGTTTCCACAGTGTATGTTGACAGAGGTAAATCCCCACTCCATCTAAGATGTTGTTTGCCAAACAACAGAACGAGTTCCTGCTCACAGTGAATGAAAAGGACCAACACAAGCATGATGTTCCTAGATACTGGAGTGTGTTTCCATGCAATTGGATATGGGAATGTTACCACAGCTTTTCCACATGCAATCAGCTAGGGGAGGGCTGCAATTTGTGCAGAGGCCATCAGCTGATCATGAGCATTACCTAAAATACACATGCTGCTGCCTAAGAAAAGCAGGTATAGGTCTCCACATCCACCAGTGAGGGAGTGAGAGAGGCAGACAGTGGCATTGACAAGTCAGGGAGGGGTGGGAGAGTAAAACCTAAGCATGTTTGTGTTACGCACCTACCAGCCCAGGGTATCAAACCCCTGATGACAATGTAGTGCTATCACAGTCCTATGCAGTTGTTGGATGCACCACATAGGTTACCTGCTGGGAAGTCCACAGAACATATATGTGATGGTGAGAGACATCTGCAACAGGGATATGGTAGTTATACGGTAAGTAATGTACACGTGCCTGTCCATATGAATAGGTGCCAGCATCAACACAGCCACACTCTCACAGGGATGCACACACATTGACACACTTGGCAGGGCCAGGGATACAGCTCATCCCTAGTGAGATGCAGGTATCACATGCACCACATGGGTCATACAGAGGTTATATGGGCAAAGGGTATGGGGAGGTGTCTGACATCAGACAGCATGCTTCAGTATGCCACTGGGGGTTGCAGTGAGTATGGATGTGATCATACACATTATACAACACACAGATGAACACATAGGGTGCCAGTACTGACATGCATGGGTGCATTTCTGCATGGGTATGTGGTGGTCGACTGTGCCAGATGGCTATACAAGGCTAGGTGATGGGTATACCTTGGCATCAGCCCACATGACAATGGTTGCATTGTGGCTCAGGCCTGTGGTTTCTGCATTTGCCCACACAGGTGGGTATTGCATCCACCATCCAGTCACCCGAGTGGCTATTGCGTGTGGCCAATGCCAATCGGTTATTTCACATCTGTTATCCCTGTACAGTGGACAATGTGATAGAGGGCCACCATAAAACACATTTGCAAAACCCACCCCACATTGGGTCCAGGTGTCACACCCACCTCCACACAGAGTACAAGCACACACCTGTCATGTCTGGGAGTTGAACCCCTACCTAACTAGATTATTACACTACAGCACTATGCAGTTACAGCATGAGGCACAGAGATTATTGGAGTACTCTGTCTCCAAAGGTGTATTTCACATTGGATGACATCAGCAAGACTGCCAAAGTAGGCCATTGGGCATGTACTGAGTGTGACTAGCCTAAAATCCATTGCTCCCCACACAGACATTGAAACACACACAAAACATTCAGAACAGACATGTGGGGGTATAGAACCCCTAACAGAGGTCTATATTAAACTATAGTGTGGAGTTGTTATAGGAGAAACCACAGGGATTACTAGAGCACTCCTTCCTCAAAAGTGTATTTCACATTGGATGACATCAGAAGGATTACCAAAGTAGGCCATTGGACATGTACTGAGTGTGACTAGCCTAAAATGCAGTGCTTCCCATACAGACATTGAAACACACACAACCGACGTGTGGGTAAAGAACCCTTAAAAAGGTCTGTATCACACTACAGCAGTATGCAGTTATGGCATGTTCTACAGAGATTACTGGATTACATCCTTCCCATAGGTGTATTTCTATGTGTATGACATCAGCAGCCTTGCCAAATCAGAGCATACAAATTGTATGGAGTGTGACTATCCTAAAAAGCATTGCTGTCTACCCAGACAGGCACACAAATATAAAATATTTTATATAGGAATATTCTAGGCAAGTGATAACTGGAACCATAAGATGCCTCTTCATATACACGTTTAAGCAGACCCTTTTCATGCACTTAATAGTACTCACCTTCCAAGCAGGGCTATACATGATAACCCTAGTGTAAATTTGTCTCTACCCATCCAGCCATCAAGACAATCCATAGAGTTAGCCAAAATAGTACTTTGTTTGACGTGTAGTGGTAACTTATTCCATGGGCAAGGAATACACTGAGTTAGGTACCTATCTCTCCAGCGAGTCTTGTTTATTTGTTGGTGCTAAGAGACAGAAGAAAGGAATGGTAAAACTTGGATTAGACTGAGAACTTTTCCCCAAGTGATGCAGTAAATGAATCCAGTGGAAGTTGGCATCCAAGGAAAGGACCAACTTGAAGGAGTCTCATTTAGCGGAGGTGATATTTCATGGTGGTTTAAAAATCAGAACCCATTCTTAAGAATGTAGGGAGTTCACATCACTGAAGCAAATAAATAAAAGAAGGTAAACATTTTCTAGGGAAGAATGAGGTTTCCCTGAATGAAATTATGTATGGAGATGCAAGATTTTGTGTGTGTGTGTGTGTGTGTGTGTGTGTGTGTGTGTGTGTGTGTGTGTGTGTGCATGTGTGTATATCTGTAATTTATTCAGAATGATATCTGGTGTGTGTGTGTGTGTGTGTGTGTGTGTGTGTGTGTGTGTGTGTGTGTGTGTGTGTGTGTGTGTGTGTGTGTGTGTGTATGTGCCCTCAAGTATGGATAATCGAGACAATAACAGAGGCGCAATATTTTTTTTAAAGAGCTGAAGCTGGTTTTGCAAGACACTGCCACAGAAGGACAGAGAGAGACGGAGCCACAAAGTCAACTTTAATAAAATGTATTCTAAAAAAGAAAAACAATTTATTAGTAACATTGGCTGCTACTTTTTATATTATTTTTAAATGTTGCAAACCAATGTGACAGTTTCAAGAAATGCTTAACAATGGTTTAAGAAATGCCTTAAAAACTATTAAAAGAAAGTTTGAAGATATATTATGTTATGCCAGCCATGCCAGTTATTTTCATTAGTGAATAGCACTTACAAAACCCCAACTCAGCTGCCACAGCTCTTAACATCCCTCCTTCAACTTCAACACTAATTCTTCCATCCCAAACATTGCCTTTTCAAATGCAACACCCCTACCCCAGCAAACCACTGAAAAGAACATTCTTCTCAGATACAGAGACATTGTATGGTCTTCATGGTAACAAACCCCCTCAGTAGAAAATTGCACTTCCACTACTTCTCTTCATAAGCTAGTTAAGCAAATACACAGGCACAAAAACAACTTGTTTCACACACAAACAAGTGGCACTGCTAGGCAAACACAAGAATTTCTGTCAGGAATTAAATACACACCGATAGGCCAAAAATCAACAAATCCATCCTACACCTTCCGCTATCACCACCCAGACTTCTCAAAGCTGACTCTCAACCTCTGAATTTCTCAAGAAATTCAGCTTCTTAAGTACCACAACATCTGCCTCTCTCCCAACTTATACAGCCACCAGATTTAACCTCTGCATCTATTTAAAGAGAATCCCCTCATAAAAACCTTTGAACCCCTATTAGAAAACATACCCCTACATGCATCACCATTATAGACAACCTGGTTTATCTAACTCTGTAAAGACTTCCTTACCATACCTTTTCTCCACATTTACACCCCCTATTTAGCTCAAAACACAATGCCAGATGTATGAAAAACTGCACTTGTCAAATCCTTTCTCAAACAGCCTCAGCCAGAGAATGTCTCCCACTTCCACCCTATTTGTATCTCATCTACCCTTGGAAAAATACTTGAAAAAATAATTTATAACCAACTGTCCATTTGCATCCAACAAATCCATCTCCTCACTATTAAACAGCATAGTGTCTGGGCTGTCTAAAGCACAGCAATAGCAGTATGGTCACTTACATGGGTAAAGGAAACCTTTCAGGATCACACTTTATTGACCTTATCAAAGTTTTTAGATCTGATTTACCAGCTCCTCACCATTCATTTCCTCAAAAAAAAAGTTAGATCCAACCCTGTCATCAGTATCCAAGGATTCTTAAAAAAATGTATATTTCAGAATGAAAACTGGCTCTTCTCTATCACCTCTAGCACCCCTTATTCCTCAAGTTAATTCTTCACATTCAGTTTTTTAAAACTTGCCTTCAGACTGACCTCCACTCCCTTCTTTCTTGGCTAGACAACCATAAGCTATTCTTAAACCCCTCCAAACAAAAAGTATTATATTTGGAGCCATATAAACGTTAAAAAAAACTCTAACAATCTCACCATCACAGATTTCAATGGTACCCAAGTAGAAACAACCATGTATTTTAAATGCCTAGGTTTATACCTGGATCAGTCATTTAACTTTCATGAAGACATTCAAAACACTGGGAAAAAGATCAACTCCTTTTTATTCTGATCCCGGAAAATCTTTCTCTTTCTGCCCATATCAGCAAGAACTGTAATACCAAAGGAGTCCTACTAGCTCACCTCAAACAAAGACTCTCCATCAAAGCCACAACCTCTAAAAAAAAAAAACAAACAAACACTTTATCCACTCTGCAGTTCATTGAAAACAAAATCTGCTGATTCATTTCCACACCCCCAACACCACTGCACTACCCTCCCTAAATTCAGATGCCTCTCAGTCTGCTACAGAGTTGAACAACTCCAGGGCTGTCTCCTTTTCAAATACTTCAACCAGGTGCCTTCCTGCCTCTTGCTGTCAGACTCCATAATAAAAGAATCCCCTACAACTTCTGCAATTTTTCCATATTGACTCCCTCACTCTAGACCCTGAAATCAAACATCACTTGTACTGATCACTCCATCTCTACTCTTCTACCTAAACTATGGCAATTCTTCCCCTCAACTAAAGAAATCTCCTCTTTCCCCACTTTCAGAGCACAAATCAAAGACACCTCAAAAAAATCTGACTGGAAAAACTTTTTACTGGACTCATCACTTAACTCCTTCTTCATCTGCATCACTTTCTACTTCTGCCCTTTGTTCTCTCCTGCTGCTTACCTATCATATTTACTACTAAAATTAATCCACATTTGTTTTTCTCATCTGTTAATAATATTTGCTCACTGTTTCAGTTGTTGGCTGGACTCTGTACCTTCTGTGAATCCTCCATGTTTGTGAATCTTGCTTGTGAATTTCTTCACCTGGGCAGTTACTACAAACTGTGTACTACCCTGGTAAAAAACTTAAATAAAAAAAAACTAATACTATGAAAAGAATCCTGCCACCCCCAAACACATTCCCCGGAATTCATTAACAATAGTGTAGGCTTTGTGCGAAGTCTACACGATTTATGCACATTAATGTGAGGAGCAGCAATGCTCATTGGATAGGTATGCTGCTCATCATGCATATGTGTTTACAAGCACCTTTTTGTGGCCAGCAGCAGTGTTGGTGGCAATGAAAAGGTAAACAGAAGCATGAACACACAATGTAAACAAAATGGCCTGCCTGTAAGCAAAGCTATTATGTGAGCAAACACGGTCAGCTTATATAAAGTAAGGCAAGCTGAGTACAATAATTAAGATGCAGGGGATGTTAAATGGGGAGAATGTACACAGAATACAATGGTAATATTGCAGACACAAGTAGCAGGGGATGGCAAAAGAGGAAAATGTACTCAGTTAATGCAGTCAGTTGTGATTATGTCACAAAGAAACATTTAAACATAAATCCTTCTGTATTGTGTAATAATAATTAATCCTGTTCACAAATCATGACACATCACATAACTAAAAACAGACATACTAACAATGGATGTGAAAGGAATGCAATGCAACATTGTAAAAAATGGGAGTAAATTCAATATTAATGTTGATAACATGCTGAGTTGAGATAACAGCAAGGACAGTGGTTACATTAGGAGCTATTCATGTAGACCACCGTTATTAAATACGATGTTTATACAGGAAATGTATGTATAATAACTGACAGTAGTACTGTAGTCTCCATTTCGTCATGTATAAACAAGAAGAAATGAGACCTACAGCTGTTGTATCATATACATCAGAAAGGGACATGTTTTACCATTTGTTGTCATTTGGCAACCATACACAGGGGGTATATTACCTTGAAAGACTTATTAGATAAACATGTGCTTTATATCTATGTACAGCCTAACCAGTAATATAATAACACTCCACACAGATCTGATGATATTTCAGCAGTTCAAGGTCTCCATTTGTAAACAGAGCACATCTATTCCATGATTATACTAGGCATATTCACAAGTAATTGTAGTGAACACTTCCATAACAGTATATAACCAGTACAAGCACACAAAGTGTCCTAATACAGGCCCAATCACACTTTATGATGAGCTTGCTTAATGCCATACAGAACAAAATGGTATGTAAGTCCTCATGTACAGTGTGAAGAAAACAGTTACAGTATTACATAAATGTTTGGAGGAAGACATGTTATACAGTACATTCTTACTGGGAAATTAAATAATGCCTGTAAACAATCAATGACATATTCAACATTTGCACCTTGCCAGAGTCAAACACATGCCAGGACAGATATCAGAAAGATTCGTATCAACCTGCGATACCACGCAAATAAGAAGGCATAATGTGTGTGTCATGAAGAACACACTGAAAGGGCTTACATGAATTCACTATTGTAATGGGCATGGATCATCTAAACTGCAGGGTGATGCCTTAAAAATATGCCCTCTAACTATTCCATAAATGCTTTCTTTGCCTAAGCCATTCCTGTCTAAACAGTTATCTGACAGACACCTGTAACCAGAATCAAACCCCTACCTATTTTACTATACACTCTTCAGAGCTGTGTATTGACTGCATCATAAATAAAATAAATTAATGTGTGAAGCAATAAAGGACATTCGAGGATAATATGTGCAATATGATTTTGTCAGAATGATGACAAGGAGGTAACTATATTAATGTTCACACAGCTGTGAGCAGTGAAACATCAATGTTTCTTGGTCAGTGAAACTGTGTCTGTTGTTATGTACGACAACACTGTCCCAGAATTGAACCGCACTTCTGTGTAGATATGCTATACAAGTCATTAGTGACTGCATGTGCCATATGAACACTCACTCTACAACATTTGCAGAACAACCATTTCACTGACAGGAAATTATAAAATTTACTTTTATTTCATTCTCCAAAGTAAAAATTAAGAATAATAACTTGATGCAGTGCTGCTTGCATAATGTCAGCACACACAACATATAATGTTGCCCTTTATTGGAATTGGACAGCAAACTTTGCAAATCCACCAGCTAAATGATACATATGTATGAACTGGGTCTCCTTCAGAAGACTGAAAGTTCAAAAGACTGAAAATCAAAATATCTGAAACTCAAAATACTGAAAATGGAATTTGCCCCTTCTCCACTGTTGTGTGATCTCAGAGTTTTTATATATAATTAGCAGGGGGTGTGGGGGGAGCAGCACCCCACATGCCCCCTGCATTAAAATGTTATCAATATTTTGAGTTATAGATATTTTGATTTTCAGCCTTTTGAACTTTTGATGTTTTGACATAGACCTGACTGACTGTAAGCATTGTTTGTCCTTATGTTGTAATGCATGAATGACATCCACCATGGCTATACTGTGTAAAGTTACAGTAGGAGGAGCCTCCCCATCACTTTTATCTCACAGAAATTGTTGGCAACACAATCGTATGATGTAATGACTTCACATAGGTGGTGTCTGAGAGGTACATTAAAATGTCCATCATGGCACGTGTAATTCATACACAATGCTTACCATTAGTCAATGTGGGTTTTGAACACCTGACTATGTAACAATGACGTTGCAAGATATTGTGAAGAATGAACATGCTATGGAGCAAGTGTTACTAAAACTATGAGATATTTTGGTATTTGAAGCCACGGCATCATGCTATTGCTGCAAGGGATATGTGTGCCTGTAATTTATTTAAAAAACTTTTGCTATGTATCTATTTCTCACACATAGCCGACTGCTAGCTGTATTCAAATACACGTGATGCATAATACAGACATCATTGTGACAGGAGAATGACAATTATGCACAATGTGTTGATAATCATGGCTAAAACACAATCCTTACTAGGGCAAAAGCATACAGACTGTTGTCGCATTTCCTCACTCCATAGGAAAAGCCTTAACAATTCTCATGGAAGGCCAAATGTCACATAATGGCATCATCATTATCCAAGAAAGCATTTCTTCATGAAAAATAAGCCGGAATTCTTTAATAAGAATCCCCAGTTATACATGTACACAGAAGATAGCTAAATGACAACATTGTTACCTACATGCACATTCACAGTTATACTGACACAAGTGCATCTAAAGAGTAATGGCTGGACTTGAACTGACGACTTAGATTAGAAGACAGAGAACACTGCATGAATTTCATGTGCCACATGAGATGTTAATTTACAGCTGTGACAGTGCAAATTTGAGTGGATGACATCACCATTGTTCTGTATGGTGATGTTCTTCTAAAAAGGTAAGATGGTGGTAGAAAAGCACAGTGCCGCTACACGGCTACACATACTATATGCATTAAAAGCCTTCTCTATACAGCACAACAGGAAAACACACACTCAGTACTCAGTCATTGCTGGATTCCAAACTCATAACTTTAGTTGCGCAGCCTAGACAGCACAGTATCAACAGCCAGTGCCACAAGATTTACTGCAACTCCGGTATAGTTAATTTTTGATAGTATGATGTAAGCATTGTGTTTCCAAATGTGTGTATTGCCAGAGGGTAACATAAATTTATAGGGTAGCCCTCTGCTGATGAAAATTTAGCTCCTAGGTGGAACTTTAAAAAAGGTGTGTTGTCACAGAAAGAATTGTACATGACAATGCACACCATCACACTAATTAGCCAATGTTGGATTTGAGCCCTCTACCTATCTGTTTGCACAGTATTATCCACAAGCACCACAGAAAAAAATCTGACTTTTATAGTGAGAGACTGTGTTTATGAAAGGATCATTGCAAAGAACAGGTTTGCTGTAAAAGTGTGATAAGAGTATGGGGAGTCCTATCCCATGTTAAATTCATCCCCTGCATGGAAGTTGATACACCACACCTCTTCAGGGAGCAATGCACATCTCGCATTGAAGCCTCACACACTAGATCAACTGGTGGATATGAACCTCCTATCTTCTAATTACACAATCTATAGAATGTAGTATTAACCACAAGCACCACATGAGAAAACTGACTTTTAAGAGGAGAGAGTACATTTTTGACAAGATTTTCTTATTAGTGTGTTGCAGAGAAAATATTTGCAATAAAAGTGGGATAAAGTGCAGAGGGAACTGTGTCCAAAGTTAATTTTTCTCCTGAGTGAAAGTGGGCATAGCACATCTGTTATTGAAGCTTTACTTACCTGACACTATGACCACACATAGAAGATCCTCACTATGAGATTCTCAGACTTGAACCTGTTATGCATCTAGTTGCACAGTCTAGAAAACAGAGCATTAACCACAAGCCTCACAGCAGAAGTCTGATACTTAAGTGGAGATAGTGCACTTTTGAATGGATGACTTCATCGGTGTGTTGCAGAGAAGATGTTCAAGGTAAAAGTGAGAAAAAAATGCAGAGGGAGCCATGTCTAGTTATTATTCTACTGAATGTAAGAGCATGTCTGTTGTTGAGGCTTACTTACCTGTCACTAGAACCACACATAGACATTCACACAAGTTCACCATTGTAAGAATCGAGACTCCTATCTAGAGAACATAGGTTTTTCTGCAAGTGCCACAAAAGTCTGAATTCAAGTATGTGAAAATGCCGATTAGTAAGTATTAAAACTTTACTGTTTTGAACACCAGCCACAGTGCATCACAGGTTTTGGGGCAAATGCATGTGTCTGGACAAGCCAACATAACAGCACTGTGATTGTCCCATGTAATTACCTGCTTCTCTGTTAAAATCTATATATTGTCATTCATGTACATTGTGTTACTGTGAGGAACATGTACATGCTTCACAGTATGGGGTTTGAATGACAATCACAGCTGTAAAACAGTGGATTGTCAAGAATGCACTCATGACAGTTCATTCCAGGATGACTACATGCAAATAGTAACCATTTAATTTATCAATGTCGCTGTCTTGCCTCATGCTTGCACAATGTGCATTGACAATGCTGACACTTCCTAAATACGCACTTCTGAATAACAGTGATGGATTTTGTGCGAAAAGGTGGCACACCATTGTAACAAAGTTGCAAGTTTAACTGCTGGAGTGCAGACATCCATTAACAAACTGAATTAATTGAGCCAACATCACTGTGAAATCCAAATTCCTTGTTTTCAGAATTCCAGTAACATGAACAGAAGTTGCACAACCTACTCACATTATTTTTATTGTAATTTTTTAAGACATCTCTCCCTGAAGCCCAGCACCAGCAAGCTCATTTGTACTGCTGATGGCAAAGTATTAACAAATGTGTAATCATACCTTGCAGCATTGAACATAGAATGGGAATTAGCAGTACTCTGTGTTATTCTATGCCAACCGTCACACAAATAAGCAATACACACATACCGTCATGTCTGAATCTGATGGAATGCAGAACAGATATTTCTTATGGCCATGTTTCAGGTGTCATGATTGACACATTTGCCATGACAGTTGAAGTCCTTCACTTCTGATAGTTATGATACAGGTGTATTATGAAACATGATGGACACAGAATGTTATTGCTGGTGTAAACATGGCTTATGGAAACAGTTTTGAGTCAAGGGGTGGGAAGATGTGGACAGTTTCTGGAAGGAATATACATGCAGACATACTGAGATATTAGTTCATGGTTCATTTCTGCACGTTTGTGTTTTTTTTTTGTTCTTTGGTTTATCATCATAATTATTCAGTCGTGAGCTGTACAAGACTGTGTTCCCAACAGGAGCAAGCAAATTAATACAACAGCAGATAATGGTGTGTTAAGAAAATTTATAGTCAAAACTTACACATAAAGGAGTCATACAAAACTTTCAAGAGTGCTTTGGCATACATCTGATTCAAAATTGACAGTCATCTTCTTTCAGCTGTTCCCGTTAGGGGTCGCCACAGTGGATCACCTGTTTCCATTTCTTCCTGTCCTCTGCATCTTGCTCTGTCACACCAACCACCTGCATGTCCTCTCTCACTGCATCCATAAACCTTATCTTAGGCCTTCATCTTTTCCTGTTACCTGGTAGCTTCATCCTTAGCATCTTTTTCCCAATATACTCCGCATCCCTTCTCAGCACATGCCCAAACCAACGTAATCTTGCCTCTCTGGCTTTGTCTCCAAACCTTCCAACCTGGGCTGACCCTCTAATATACTTATTCCTAATCCTGTCCACCCTCATCACACCCAGTGCAAATCTTAACATCTTTAACTCTGCCACATCCAGCTCAAACTCCTGCCTTTTTGTCAATGCCACTGTCTCCAACCCATATAACATAGCTGGTCTCACTACCCTCTCGTAGACCTTCCCTTTCACTCTTACAGGTACACAAATCACTCCTGACACTCTTCTCCACCCACTCCATCCTACCTGTACTCTCTTCTTCACCTCTCTTCCACACTCACCGTTACTCTGAACTATTGACCCCAAGTATTTAAACTCATCCACCTTCGCCACCTCTACTCCTTGCATCCTCACCATTCCTCTATCCTCCCTCTCATTCACACACATATATTCTGTCTTAGTCCTGCTGACCTTCATTCCTCTTCTCTCTAGAGCATATCTCCATCTCTCCAGGGTCTCCTCCACCTGTTCCCTACTCTCACTACAGATCACAATGTCATCTGAAAACATCATAGTCCATGGGGACTCCTGTCTGATTCAAAACTGACAGTATTCCCCCCAAAATCTAGAGAAACAAGTACTACATAATCACTTTACGTAAGAACTTCTACTGCACCAAGTTCAAAGCTGACAACATATTGAAGAAAAGAAGGTATGTATTAGTCTTCATTGCAGTCATGACAATTGTATAATCCCATAACGTGTATATCACATCCAGTAGCATAATAAATATGAAACAGTAAACAGTTAGAAAATGGGAACACATACAGACATGGAGACAGGGATAGAGAAACACAAAGAATGTTATATGTTTATGGGATATTTTTCAAAATCTGTCTGGTGTGTTGCTGTTATGTTTTCCTGAATAATCTCTCAAGCTATGTACAATCATGTGTTTACAATAGAGAGTCAGCAGGGGTCGAAAAGTAGAAACATGACTCAGATAGAATCAGGCCAATGGTGGCTTACTAAGATATGTAGACAACACTTACACACATGTGATAGTAATATAAATACAGTATTACATATGGTGTTTACATATTTCTGGATTCAAATCTTTATCACTATGCCAAAAGCATATAACAGACAACTGAATTATGTCAACACAGTACACCGAACAGAAAATGTTCACAACTTTAATTGCACTGGCTTGAAGTGGCAGTCACAAAACAATGAGAAAAGGGAGAATGTAGGCATCAGGCTTCATCACAGCCAATTTTAACATTACATAATGTGTACATTGCAGCAAGAAGCATACTAAATAATCCATTGCTGAGGGCTTCCTAATGATATTTGAAACTCTTCAGCCTGCTCAAGAGAAGATTAGCCTGATTGTACATAGCTAACGACAGTAGCATGAAGGGTGCCATAGTAATGTGGCCAAAGGCAAAAACTCACAGGATTTTACCAAACACTGTGTACTTCCATTTCCCCTAAGGTACAGCTGTTGCTTGGTACCAGACATTGCACAACTGCTGAGGAGATGGAATGATAACACAGAAGGGGGAATAGACGTAGACAGGGGGAGAGGAATGCAGGGAACAAGTAGATTATGAAAGAAGCATGGCATTAGTGACTGAAAACAATATGTAGGCAATCGCTACTCATAAAATACTGTACTAAAACAGTCAGCAACAGTTTGCAAATGTCTGGATTAAAACCCTTGAAAGTATGCAAAAACAGTCTATACAGATCTGAGCATTATCTCAGTATGCTACAAAGGAACTACTACTTCCTATACTTTTAATTACACAATTGAGGGAATAATAAATGGCAACTTACTGAAGCAGAAGATGTAAAGAGACAGAGAAAGAAATGCAGCATTATCATTTATGGTACATTTAGCACAAGCTTTATGGTGTGTTACCCTTAGTATTTCTTCAATATTACTCTGTCATGCTCTGTACAATAAAGTGTTTGTTATAGGGAGCAAGAAGGGATAGAAGAGTATAAACAAGATTAAGATGTGAGCAGGATAATGTGGTTTACTGAGTCTCCCTGTTGGGGAAGAAATGTTTTTGCAAATCTTTTCTTTCTGCACCATTCAGACGGTTTGTTAATGAAATATTATAACTGGAGATAAATACAGATGTTTGGAGTTAAACATATGAAAGGAATCTAAAATGTTATGACGTAATAATTTGACATACAAATGTAAATGAACCTTTGACACTATGCAAAAACATCAGTCTACAGACAGGAGAAGTATCACAACACAGCACATAGGAATGTCAAGCTCATTACATCCAGCAGCCTAAGAACTATTAAAGTAACTGTTTCAAAGCAGTGCGTTTACTGTGTATTCCTATAGTACAGCAGATTTAAGCACATTTTCATCAAGTAAACATTGTTAGTGTGGCTGAAATTAAAATCTTCAGGTTTTATCATAGGAAGTTAAATGCCATTCAACATCATTCAGCATCCGTGCTCGATGCCAACCTCAGTTCAAATGCCGAGGACAAAAAAAGTGAAGGCTTTTTGATGGGCCATTTCAGGCCATGTGTGGTGTGTGTTATTCTATTTTATAAATATGTGAAAAAGGGGTTGATAGGACAGTGGTGAAAATGAAGGGTTAAGAAGAGGGTAAGAACAGTGGAAAGAATAGTGGAATTTGCAGGGGGGTGATGGGAGAACACCACAGCTTTCCATTTCTTCAGAACACAAATGTACACACAATTTCATGACTTTGGAAAT
This sequence comes from Protopterus annectens, assembly GCF_019279795.1. NCBI lineage: Eukaryota > Metazoa > Chordata > Ceratodontiformes > Protopteridae > Protopterus > Protopterus annectens. Next base: position 1,143,863,772 of record NC_056744.1, read on the forward strand.
ACACCAAACCAAGGGTGGGTGAGAACAACAAAATAATGCTGCATAGGCAATTGGACTAAATGTGTGTTAAGATGACACATAGACAAAGTGGAGAGTATTTATGGAGCATAATTCTTTTCATGGGATAGATGCCCATTTTTTTTGAGAGAGGAATGTTGACAAGGTGTTTAGAAATGAGAGGGTCAAGTAGGTTAGGTACCAGGCACAAACATACAGGGCATACAAGATAGACAGGGATGGTGACAGACACAAAAGGTCAGGGGATAATATGATTGAGGATAGGTAGGGGATCTCAGAGGCGCATTCATGTTCAGTTTTAGAACAGTGAGAATCTAGATCTCACTCTCAGAACTGTCATCACTATCTCCTGTGTCAGTTGTCTAGGTTAGTTCAGGACATGACATCATTTTGGCAATATGGCCCAAGACCTTTTCAACCATGTAGATTTGGGCACCAAGGCACCTAGGCATTATGCCCTCCACCAGCGCTGTCAGATCCTGATGGATGACAAAATCATTTCCTCCACTAGTACTGCTTTTGGAGGGTACCATTGTATCAGCAGCCAAGGCAGAGCTACCTGATGCAGGTGGAGCAGGTATGGCAGGAGCTGTGGAGGCAATGCTGACAGGTAGTGACCCAGATGTGCTGGATGTCTGTGCTGCCTGTATTGGTGCACTCCAGCCACCTGTGGGGGTATGGTGGGCCACACTGCAGTGTTTGGTCTTGCTCCCTGTGCCAATGGTCATGTGGATTGCAGCAGCAATGCATATAAAAAAATTACATATGAATAACCAAAAAAAAAAAAAAGAGAGAGAGACAGGGTTGAGGAGAGAAAAGAGAGAATTAGATCAATGACATGTCACATTAGTTCACTATTTTGATACATAAGCCAACATGACAAATACATAAGTACACTTTGTCCATATCCAGATATGATGGGAAGGCATTAATATGTCATAAAATCAATAACAATGCTATGATATGAGTCATACATGTACCATGTATTTCACCACATCAGATATCTGCTTTCAGAATTAATAACTGCAGTTGCAGTTGCCAAAATTTAATTGTTAATGTCATGTAGTATTGCAGTTAATATTTTATAAATACTATTCTGAAAAAAAAAACTAATAGGTGTTTCTGGGTATTGAATCCACACATGATTAAGCTGATATACTCATTGCGTAATGCAGTCACCAAGAGCTATTGCAGCAGGCATGTATGCTTGAAATCAAAGTTAAGGTTGCCTGTTCAAGATGAGATACATAGAAGGAATGCATATACTTCTCTGCCTTGCATTCAAATCAGAAGCATACTTACCCTGTGCATCCTTAAGGTGAGGTAGTCTCTACTGATGCACCTCATGGTTTTCTGCTATCTCTGCTGCAGTTGTACAGTAGAGAAAAGAAAAACAGATATATGAAAGCATAATGAATAACTGTGTTTGCTGGCTAATTAATGCCATATCATGGACAGGTGATGGGTCAATATCTGGGTTGGGAGGGTGGCCTAATGGTTAAGGTGTTTGCTTTGCAAACACAAGGTGAAGGATTTGAATCTCACAAGGGATAATTGGCTAGGCTTAAAATAGCATATTAATTGCAGATATACTAAATGGAAATATATTTAATAGATGTCTCTATGAATTTGACTTTAATTAGTCATGGTATTGCATTTCTATATAAAATACCCTGTTTGTATTTGTAAATACATTTCAGATGCATTGAGTTGCATGACCTGAGTAATATATGTTGGATTATTAGTTATTTTATTTTATATTTGTTTACCAGTGAAGTCCGACTGGGCCAGTGGCCCATTTTCACTGGAGGCTCAGGGAGAAAACTCCATAAATAGCAAACATTACAATAAAATATAACATTACAAGAAATAAGAAAACACATAAAGAAATAAGAAATTTTAAACAATAACTACAATGTAATACATTTCAAAGTCAATACATAGGTCATGTAATTGGAATGTTAATTAAGCATAGGCTGTAAGTTTATGAGAGAATTCTCAGTAGAAATTTTGTGGACTAAAACGTCTGGTGCATGAAGGGAGAAGTTGTGCAGCAGAGGAGGAAGCTGACACTAGTTAGATATGCATTGCATTATGTGAAGGTAGAGATAGTGAGAAAAAGAGATCAGAAAATGTAAAATATATAATAAGGAAATTGTAAAATGGGCTGAGAGAAAAGAGTGACAGTATCCAGAGGTGGTGAGAAAAAGGTAGAATATGTACAGTAAGACTATTATGAATGGGCAGAGGGAAAATAAAAGTGGCAGTACCCAGTAAAAGTAGCTAGGAATGATGAATTTGGTTGAGTAAGATAGCTGGGTAGTAGAGCTGGGTTGTTTAACCTGGGTCAGAGCATGTACAAGTCACTGAACTGTTTAAGTGGGATTTGAGAAGGTTTTTGAAAGTTATTTTGTTGACTGTGGAACTAATGTTAAGAGGAAAATTATTCCAGGATTTTGCAATGCAATTGGAATATAGAGAGTCACCAGAAGTGTTCATAATTCTGGTAGTATTGATAAGTGATTTGTTACTTAATCTTACTGTATAACTGTTTGAATAGCTGTGTAATAGGTCCTGTAGGGCTGGTGTTTTTTTAGGTTGGTCAAGTATGTGATAGGCCATCATAAATTGGTTAAGGGTGAGTAGATTTTGTACTTCTAACCAAGATAGTTGTTTAAGGGCCTGACAGTGATAGGATCTATAGGCTGAATCCGTAGCAAATTTTGCTATTTTGTTATAACAACTGTTCAATTTAGTTAAGTCTGCTTTGTTAAGGTTAGTGAGTATGGGGGATGCAAAGAGAAGTGTGGAGACTAGGTGGGTTCTAGCAATAATTACTCTGTCACTGGTGATCCCTTCAGAACCCATCACTGTGAGAATCTAAAACAACTAGGATGGCTTGAACTACAAAATCAGCTTCAACTTAGCCAACTTACCATTGCATATAAGATCCTCAACCACCCTAACAATACTCCAATACTCTCAAACCTCATAACCCCCTATAAAAATCTTACTAACTTATGATCATCAAATAAACTGTTAGTTAGCATAAGTAAGTCGAACAACATGGCACGTGATTCTCTGTTCTCAAACACTACTGGGAAAAACTGGAACCTTATACCTATTGAACTGACTTCTCTTCCTTCCCTACCCCTCTTCAAACAAAAATTGAAAATACACCTCAGAACAAACTGGTTATGCCCTTGCAGTAACCCTGACTAACCTACCACCTCTGCTATTCCCTCTACTCTCCCTAATTGAGTTTATGTTCTTTATTGCATATGTAAGCAGAACTGTTAACCAGGAAACTGTTAGGATAGATGATTCAGCAATAATCTGCACAGCTAAATCTTCATAAGTAGAACTGTTAACCAGGAAAGTGTTATGATAGACTTTATGTGAATATTGTGTTCTATATTTTGTAAATAGTTTTAACCAATGTGTTGTAAAACGTATTTTAGTATTCTTCAATGTTAACTTTATTGTAACCTTAAACATTATTTCTCTGTATTTGTCTTGGAGCTTTTTTCCCCGGGCCTCTACTGAAAATGGATATATATCCAGTTAGACTAGCCCGGTCAAGAAATGTAAAATAAATAAATAAATAAATAATGATCTTAGTATTAAGGAAATATATTTTTATACCTGTATAGGTTTTGGAGTTTTTTTATTATACTTTCTTTATAGGTTGGGCAATGTATACATCAAATTTCATGTTTTGATCTATGCTAGATGTTTTATTTGGGTGACTGGTATGTAACTGGTGTCACATACATACTTCACAAACATACTGTCCTAAACACACACATACTTCTGATATGTGATAACGCTTAATAATTATAACAAAAATACTGTGCAAATTATACTTATGCAAGTGTATTCTAAATTAAATAGTATCATTGTCATGTTTAACATAATTTACATGCATTATAATGGGCTTTTATAGCAAGCATTATAGAGATATTTGTTGAAATAAACATAGTTAAAATACTCATTTGTGTTTAGTGTTACCTTCCTAATCAAAATGCTGTGACAAATAGCATTCTGACCCCATTTCTAAAAGTATCAGTAAACTGTATTCTAACCCTGTCACAGATCTTCTTTCTCTAACATCACTGCACTTTCTCCATGTGCCTCAGATAAAGTTATCTGATAGGTGGAATTTATTCACTGAGTGCTATCCAGAGTCCTGAAAGCATACCCCAGTGTCATGCTCGTTTGCACTACAGAAGGCAGCACAGATTAAAATTTTCACTTTTTTCTTAGGAAGTGAACTGTGTTTGTGTATTGCCAAGCTAAGAACAAATGAAAAAGGCATTAAAATAAAATAAAAAAAATGACCTTGCATTGCAAAGTAACACATTTAATGAATATATGTAGCAAGGAACAACGTTGTTATAGCATTAGTATGACATAGTCATCCTTTTCACATCTGCTTGCAACATCATAAGTAACAATTAGATCGCACATCATTAGGATTTCATGTAATGGCAATTAAACTGAAAGGGGACATGTAAACAATGACAGGTCATTTTTGTCCCAGTCCATACAATTGTTCACAATATAAAAATTTATAATATATTGTATAACTGTTATAGTGAATATTTGTGAGATATGGATAAGTTCTTCAGTATATGAGAAATATATATCCACATTACTCATTACTGCTTTTGTGTTGTCACACTCTACAAAATGTCATATGTCACAACCTCAACAGCACATGGAAGCAGAGGTGGAAACATACTAGACCTGGTCATCACCAACATGAGCGACAGGTGCTCCACACCGGAGGTAAACCAGTCATTGGTTAGATCAGACCATAAACTAATCACACTGGATGTCCACACCCCACCATCTCCCCCACACAAGGAAACCTCAGTGAAAAACTTTCCCACAGCCAACTTCACACAGCTCAAGACTGAGGTGGGTAGCTTCATACCCCCCACACCTAGGGATAACTCTGCCCAAAATGCAGAAGTCTTTACAAATGCACTCTATCAACGCATACAATGATGTATGGATCATGCCATCCCTAGTAAAACCAAGACTCACTCCTCCACGAGAAGGAAACCAGTCTGGTGGACCCCAGCAATCAACAAACTATACAATAGAAGGAGGAAAATAGTCCAGAAAAAAAGCAAATCGAAAGAAGGGAAGACATCCCTGACCAGTATTAGTAAAAAACTTAGGTCCCTTATAAAATCTTCCAAGGCAGATTTCGAAAGAAAGATAGCCAAGGATTCGAAAGATAACCACAAAGCCTTCTATGGCTATGTAAAGAATCTAAATGGTAAATCACAGATATGCGCTGAGCTGGTGCAAAATAGCACAAAATATACGGAAACTATGGACATCACCAACATCCTGGCAGATAGATTTAGTGCCAACTTCACCCCCCTATCACCCCCAAAAGGACCCATAGTAATACACGAAGAGTTCAGCATCCCTGAAATCACAGAAGCACAAGTAAAAATTGCCCTTACAAAAGCCAAAAACACAGCATCAATGGGGCCAGACAGAGTCCTAGGCTGCATTCTGCATGAACTGCAAGATGAACTAAGCCCTCTCCTAAAGAAACTTTTCAACCTCAGCCTATCCACAGGCTACATACCCTTGGAATGGTGAACAGCAATGGTTATTCCACTTCACAAAGGAGGAGCAACAACTGACCCTGGTAACTATCGCCCTATAAGCCTGACCAGCCTGGTCTGCAAGGCTATGGAGCGTATCATCATGGAACTCATTAACAAGGACATAGGAGACCTCCAAGCACTTCACTGAACTCAGTTCGGCTTTGTTAAGGGCAGATCATGCCTACTGAACCTGGTTGACTTCTTCGAAACAGTCACCAAAGCCATTGATGACCATTGTAAGGTGGTTCATACAGCCTACCTAGACCTTGCCAAGGCTTTCAACACCATTCCTCACTCGGGTATCATAGACAAACTCATCAGCCTAAACATAAACCCCTATGTCATGAGATGGGTTGCCAGCTGGCTTACAGACAGAACCCACTCAGTAAGAATAGCAGGATCCATGTCCGACTCTAAACCAGTCACAAGTGGTGTCCCCCAGGGTTCAGTCTTGGGCCCACTACTGTTTGGCATATATTTCTCAGAAGTACAGGCAAACACAAAAGGTCTATGGCTGACCAAATTTGCTGATGACTGCAAGCTGGGAACCATAACTGACACTCTGGCTGACATGGACATTCTCCAGAAGGGCCTCACCGAGACTGACACATGGTGTCAAAGTCATGGCCTCAAGTTAAATGCCAAAAAGTGCATAGTCATCCCATTTGGGAAGAACAAAACACCCACAAACTACCACATAGGTGGCAGCCCCCTTAATTCAGAAGAGGTAATAAGAGACCTGGGGAGTCAGGTAGATAGTAATCTCTCGTTTGACAATCACATCGCCAAAGTAGTTAGGAAATCCTTCTATGTAGCCCATCTAATTACTAAAGGGTTTGCATCTAGAAATAAAGAGGTAATAGTGCCCCTATACTCGTCACTCATCAGACCTATCATAGAGTACAATGCCCCTTTTGGGATGTACCTCACAAGACACTACCAACAGCTGAAGAGACCACAGAAGTACCTCACCAAGAGGATCACAGGCCTCAAACATATGCCATATGCAGCCAGACTGAAAAAACTCTGGATTTACTCAGTGGCATATCGCTTGCTCAGAGGTGATCTCTGCCTAACCTACAAAGCCATGTTCAACTCTGAATTGATGGACATGCTCCAACTAAATAAATCCAAGTCACTATGAGCCACACGCTCCAGTGAGCTAAACATCGACACTACAATAAATAGAACATGTTGGAGGGACAGATTCCTGTCACAGAGACTCCCTAACTTTGGAACAAAATCCCTAATTACATTAGACAGAGCACCTCAATATTACTCTTCAAGAAGAACCTTGATGAGTGGATGGGAAATAGAAAGTACACCCCGGGGATCACGTCTATGGCTCTGCTTGACAGAGGTGCAGCTAACTAATTTATGGTGCGGCAATTACCGACACTTACGGGCTAGGCTTATAAATGACCTCGGGCATATAGCCTAGTATCTACCTATGAACCTATGAACTATGAACATATCTTTATTACTAATGAGAAGGGGTGAGTTTACAATAACATTTTTGTATCATCAATCCCATGGACTACAGTTAAAAGTTTTACCACGTATCACAAAAGTTAGCATGTTCATCTCATATGCAACATTAGGAGTCAATCTTGATTCTGACTCCAGTCATAAAAATATCTTTAAACTGGATTTAAACCCTTCATTATGTGCCCTATTTCTCTAAGTTCACTTCACTAACATCTTGTGCTACAGAAACTATGGAGAGCCATGCATGGGGACCAGGCTTGTTTGCTCTACAGAAGGCATCCAAAACTACATTTTTCACTTTTTTTAGGAAGTGAACTGTTGCAAATTGCATGCAAACAATGTGGAGTAAAGAAAAAAATATTTAAATAGAGGAAACATTCTGAAACAAGTAGTTAAAATGTACACTTCTAATGTTTCCTCAACATATGCTCCTTAAACATACTTATGTTCGCACAAACAGCACCCTCTCTGGATTTGAACCAGTGGACACAAGGGCATTCACAACACAAAATTGAGATTATTATCCATATCTTTCTGACATATCCTCAATAAATATATAACAAAGAGGATTGACTGTGAAACCCTGATTGTTCCTGCAGTCAAGCTAATCATTCACACTTGCAAGCCCATAGCATGTAACACTTCTCAGTGCTCATCCTTGCACTGCTAGGGTGTTTGTACGCCCTGCACATAGTGCAGATTGTGGAATTCATGAATGCTAATTACACAATGACTGGCCAGTAATATCAAAAAAGGAGCACACTGATTGGTCAGCTCAACCAGTGTGCCCATTGTAAAGCTGAGAATATACCAATGGAAAAAGATTCAGTCACCCGGACTTTTTTCCATTAGTATATCCCAAAACATTTTTAGTTTTTTCTATTTTTTAAAATAAGTTTACAAAACTGAAGAACTCAAATGAATGAGGAAGATGGCACAAAGAAACATAAGAGGATAATCAGGAGCGTTCTGCCCAAACTAAAGAAATGTACCTGATCATCCTTTTATTTTCTCTGTCCAATCTCTCCCGAACATAAAAGTCTCCTGGTTTCTTTTTTTCTTAATAAGTAAAAATATAATAATAAAAAAAAAGCAACAGAAATCTTCCTTTCTCTATTGCTTCCTTTACACAGCACTGATGCACTGTGTAAGTATGGGAAAAGAAGTCCCATACGCATGTGCAGTACATCAGGAAGGCCCTAGGATATTGGAGAAAATGTTGAAGGGCACCATTGAGGAGTTATACAAAGACATTCCCCCGGATTTATGAAGCCTGTTATAGCATGCAGGAATAGTTTAAGAGCTATTTTCGGCAATATGGCCAATGTACGATCCAGGAACGAGCTCCCAGGATGTGCACGTGAGCTCTTAGGCTAATCCTGCACGGACCGAGCTCCTGTATGCAAATTACCATAATTTTCAGGAGAAAAACATGCAAATGAGGGTAAATTGTGATCCAAAAAGGAGGCAGCAGTCAGTGCAGGACGAGTGCAGTCTGCAGAAATGTACTTGGTTAGTAACCGACTACATTTCTGCAAACTACAAAATGGAGCTATGACAGCACCAAATAAAGGCTGCATATCATTGATGAAGAATGCCATTGGCCAAGTAGAAGGCCATTGGCATTGCAAAATGTGTAAAAAATAAAAAAAAACTTTTAATTTACCTTCACCAATCTTGCCTATTTAAGCATAGGGCAGCGGCATGCAAATGGGATGGGGGGGGTAATAAAACAAACCTAAAATAAGCATTCTAAGTAAAAGCAGTATTCAGCCATGCAAGTCAATGGCAGGCATAAGACAACCTGGCCAGTGAGTAATGGTTGCTAAGGGGGGAGGCTCAGTGTGGGACATGTAACTATGCATTAGCAGACAATCCCATGCAAATGAGGGGAAGGATAGTGAATTCCAGATTTCCCCAGGGTGTGAGGCAGGTCCCAAGAGTGTAAGAGCAGAAATAGCTGGGTGCAAGACTAGGAGATAGGTGACATCCTGGGGGGGTGTCAGGCATACTGTCAGTGGATTGGAACCCTGTGGCCTGGGACTGCTCCTAGCTTATCACAGCTAAGCCAGAGGTGTGTCCAAACAGCCTAGCACTCCTTACAAAGTGTAAGCGGGTGTGCGTGCTGCACACCAGGTTTCACAGGAAGAAAAAGGAAGTTAAACCAGGAAATAGCAGCTCTGTGCACATTTGAGCACTCTGTGCGGTGTGCACACAGGCTTAAACAGGGAGGCAATGTGAAGGGAAAACAGCAGTAGGAAGGTAATCAAGGTGAACTAGTTGAGCTGCCAGGTGAAATGTATCAGAATCAGCTAATTACACAAGCAGCAGACCAGCCCAGCCCAGAACACTACTATAAACTAAGCAAACACCTTCCCCCCTGTTTTTTCCACACTCTACACCACCAGAGTATACAAGCAGGGACATTTTAAAAAACAAACCTACAAAATAAGAAGGGCTGCAGCAGGCACCATAGAACAACATGTGCAAGAGGCTGAGGGTGGTGATGATATGAATGCTGCCGAACAACCCACAGTGATGAGACAGAGAACAGTGTACAGACCCAGGGTAACCTATCAGGGGCTACATGAGCTGGAGATAGTGGAGCACTATAGGGTGGACAAAGACCTCCTACAGCAAATTATTGAGCTGTGCAGGCAACACCTTACACACCACACTGGCCGAGGGGAACCCATCCCAGTGGATACCAAGGTATATGTAGGCCTAGGTATACTAGCCACAGGTACCTCCCAAACCACAACTGGGGATATCATGGGCATCTCACAGGCATCAGCATCCAGAGTATTCCACCAGTTGCTGGATGCCATGTCAGCACATGCCAGTGAGCACATATATTTCCTCAACACATGTGAGGCGTTGACCAGCAATATGCGTCTCTTCCACCAAATAGCAAACTACCCTGGGGTAGTGGGTGCTATAAACTGTACGCACATACACATCAAAGCACCACCCAGTGAGCAGGGTAGGGCCTACATCAACTGCAGTGGCATCCCCTCCATCAACTGCCAGGTTGTATGTGATGCCCAGGGCATTATACCGAATGTGTGTGCCGGCTGCCCTGGAAGCTATGACGATTCACACATATGGCATCTGATGCAGCTGTACCACAGATTTGCTGATGTGGACATCCCCTACAGACACCTAGTGGGGGATGCTGGGTACCCAATGGAGCCATGGCTGATGTCACCCATCAAAAATGCACACACACTTGAACAACAATGACATAATGAGGCACATGCACAGGACAGACATATAATAGAGCATGTGTTTGCAATGCTCAGGTCATGGCTCTGGTGTCTGGACACATCTGGTGGAGCCCTGCAGTATTCACCAGCTACATGTACCCAAATTGTTATGGTATGGGTTATGCTACACAATATGATCCTGCGGAAACAGCTGCAGCAGGAACAGCATGGGGCAGGGCCACACAGCCCCCCACCAATGCCAAGGCCCATACTGGCACAGAGTGACTCGGAGGAGGAACAACCTGAGCCTGCCCCAGTATGCAGAAGGGGCATGCCCAGTATGCCCTGACCTTGGCAAAGAAGCAACGCATAACATATGCACTGACACAGTAGGGACCCATGGAATGACACCTCTCTCTGACTCACACAGACAGTAAAAGAGATGCCAGACATGACACCACCTGTGCCCAACCATGTATAGGAAGTGTACTATGTGCATCTGACATAGGCAACCCTCCAGCACCAACATAGGAAACCCTCCAGCACCATCCTCAAGTCCGGCACACCCTCAAGGTAAGTCAATCCACCTACCAATTGCCAAATGGAGTATAATGTGTTCTTACCTGTAGCTATGGTATGGATGTGAACATGCAAGGGAATTGGGTAGCCGAATGTCAAGGCAGCAGACAGTAGACAGCCATAGTGGCATCATGACATCTGTAACACATACTGGAGTCACCATAGTAGCCAGTACTACAGAGGGTGACAAAATCCACTTCAGGAAATGGCATGTGCGACATGGGTGGCCATAAGAGCCACACATGTCAGTCAGGAAGGTTCACATACCCAACAACAGTCTCAGCCAGCAGGACAGGTGAAGACTAACACAAACAAATGCTGCACTATGGCCTCTGAATGAGCCCTATCTATGGGTAACCCCCCCCCCAGGCCTACACAGACAGACCACAGCAGGCCAGGCAGTCAGATGTAAGTTGTGAAGGCTAGGAAGTCAGAAACTAATATGTAGGTAAACAAAGCTAGGATCTGTAGTACACAGGTAAGCCTCTAGCCAGCAGGATAGGTAAGACTACAGACTGAAATGGAGTGTTTGACATACCAGTACAGTTCTAGCAAATGTGCACAAGTGCCAGGTGCGCCGCCCCATCCAACGTACACTTATAGTAACTGTCAGGTGTGCCCCCCACTCCTGTGTAGAACAGTATAAACAGTCACGTGTCCCCCCGCTATGCAGAAATGTAGCAACAGTCAATGGCAAATGACCGATGGATACCCTGCAGACACTGCATGCTACCTGTACAACACAAAGGACAGCACTTCAGTACAAACTACCTGGACGTGATCCACACATGCAACACAGATAGCCATACTGGCCATGCTCACACACTTAGAGGAATGAAGACAATGTCAGTCAACAACATACTGAGAGATCATACTGGGCATGCTCACACACAGAGGAATGAAGGCAATGTCAGTCAACAGCATACTGAGAGGTCATACTGGGCATGCTCACACACTTAAACACATGAAGGTCATGTCTGCAAGCACCAGTGGACCAGCCATATCTGGAAGTCGCAGTTCTCAGTGCAGACACATCAGTATGCACTATTCCTGCCTTGCACACACAGTGGATAGGAATACAGACAAATATGTAAGGACAACACACTATAATAAGCCACAGGTACATGGGCATAGATGTGTGGAAGAGGGTGACTTTGACAAGGAGCCATGTGGGCTTGTCCCAACCAGCACACAGCCAAAGGGCCCCCAACACATGAGGTGCAGATGTAACCCACTGCGGATACTAGCCACCAGTACCTGTCAGCATGACAGACTATGTGGTGCATGTGCCAGCTGTGCAACAAGACTGTACAAGGAAGTAGCCATCTAGTAGCCGTATACATGTACCTGTGACATATGAGCCCGTGTGTGCCTGCATGTGGTATGTCAATCCCTACATAAATGGGGTATGGCCCATGCACACATTGCCCTCCCCATAGCAGTAGTATGACAAGCCTGCTGAGGTCAACCAATGTGAATTACACCTTTGGGAGAGCTATAGCTCAGTAATATGCATGGTGCATCCCATAACTGCGAAATGCTGTAGTGATAGACTAGTTAGGTAGTATTACTAACCCCAGACCTGTCAATTGTGTGAGTGTGTGGTTGTGTGCATACCTGTCTGTCTCTGACAGTGTAGAGAGAAATGCCTGTTAGGCTACTCACACTCCATATAATACATATATTCAACTTTGGCAAGGCTGCTGATGTCACTCACCTAGAAATGCACCTCTGGGAAAGTGATAGCCAAGTAATTGCTGTAGCGCGTTCTGCAACTGCGTACTGCTGTAGTGTGCTAAACTAGTTAGGTAGGTGTTCGAATCCGAGACCTGGCATTTGTGTATATCTGACTGAGTAGAGAGCAATGCTTTTTAGGCTACTCACACGCCATACAATATAAACACTCTACTTTGGCAAGGCTGCTGTCACTCACCTAGAAGTACACATCTGGGAAAATAATAACCCAATAATTGCCATAGTGTGTTCTGTAACTGCATATTGCTATAATGTAATAAACTAATTAGGTAGGTGTTCGAACCCCAGACCTGACAACTATCTGTGTTTGTGTGTCTGACTGAGTAGAGAGCAATGCCTTTTTAGGATACTCACACTCCATATAATACAAATACTCTACTTTGGCAAGGCTGCTGATGTCACTCACCTAGAAGTACACCTCAGGGAAAGTGACAGCCCAGTAATTGCCGTAGTGCATTCTGTAACTGCATACTGCTGTAGTGTGATAAACTAGTTAGATAGGTGTTTGATCCCCAGACCTGGTGTGTGTGTGTGTGTGTGTGTGTGTGTGTGTGTGTGTGTGTGTGTCTGACTGAGTAGTGAGCAATGCATTTTAGGCTACTCACACTCCATACAATACAAATACACTACTTTGGCAAGGCTGCTGATGTCACTGTCCTAGAAGTACACCTCTGGGAAAGTGATAGCCCAGTAATCGCCGTAGCGTGTTCTGTAACTGCGTACTGCTATAGTGTGATTTAGAACGGTGGTAGTGTTCCATCTCCATCCATGGCAGTTCTGGATGTTTTGTGTGTGTTTCAGTGTCTGTGTATGGAGCAATGCATTATAGGCTACTCACTTGCAGTACATTACAAATGCACTACTTTGGTAATCCTGCTGATGTCATTAATTGTGAAATATACCTTTGGGGAGGATGTACTTCAGTAATGTCCATGACATGTATTACAATTGCATAGTGTTGTAGTGTAGTAAACTAGTTAATGTAGGGGTTCTACTCCCAGACACGACAGGTGTATGCTTGTAACTTGTATCCTATGTAGAGGTGGTTGTGAGTGTGTGACACCTGTGGGCAATGAGGAGGGGTTTTGCTAATTTCATTTATGGTGGTCCTACTATATATCACAATGTCAACCATACAGGGATAACATATGTAAATAGCTGGGAGGCTGGGGTGAAAAGCCATACCCACACATGTGACATCAAGGCCAGCCAATCACAGTTGACAACCCCACTGTGCCTTCACATGTGACTCACAATGGACATACCATGTCTGACAACATGCCCTGTATGGACAGATGACACGGACATCAGGGAATGCTGTTATCATGCTATCAATGTAGGTACAGGGTAAACCTGCTGACCATTACCAGTGCCTGCCACAGGTGGGCAAGACTGGCACATCTGATGGTACAGTTCCACATATCATTGTACATGCATGTGGGAGGTGTGCACATCCTAGACACCATCCAAGTCATGGACTAGGGAACACATACATGGCAAGTGATGCACAGCATTGGCCGTTCACAATAGTCACCCAGGTGACTAGATGAGGGATGCAATACCCACCTGTGTGGGCAAATGCAGAAACTACAGGCCTGTGCCACAATGCAGACCATTGTCATGTGGCCTGATGCCAAGGTATATCCATCGCCTACCCTTGTATAGCCTGCTGGCACTGTTGGCCACCACACACCCATGCAGACATGCATGCATGCATGTCTGAACTGGCACCCTGTGTGTTTGTGTGTGTGTTGTATGGTGGGTATGTCCATATCCACATGCACTACTCCCCCCAGGGCACAGTGAAGCATGCTGCCTGATGTCTGACACCCCCTCATACTGACTGCCCATATGACCACTGTATGACCCATGTGGTGCATGTGTTCCCTGCACATTGATGTGTTGTGGCAATCCCACTAGTAATGAGTTGCACTCTTGCCCTGCCAAGTGTGTTAATGTGTGTGCGTCCCTGTGTGAGTGTGCCTGTGTTGACACTGGCACCTGTTCATGCAGACAGGCATGTGTACGTCGCCTACTGTATATCTACCATATCCCTGCTGCAGATATCACTCATCATCACATATATGTTCTGAGTGCTCCCCACCAGATAACCCATGTGGCACATCCAATAACAGCATTAAACTGTAATAGCACTACATAGCTGTAGGGGGTTTCATACCCTGTGCTGGTAGGTGTGTGACACAAACATGCATCAGTTTTACCCTTCCAACCCTCCCTGACATGTATTCACCTCTGTCTACCTCCCCCACTCCCTCTCTGGTGGTTGTGGAGGCCCACACCTGCTTTGCTTAGGCAGCAGCATGTTTATTTTAAGTGATGCTCATGATCAGCTGATGGCCTCTACACAAATTGCAGTCCTCCCCTAGCTGCTTGCATGTGGAACAGCTGTGGTAACATTCCCATAGCCAATTGCATGGAAACACACTCCAATACCTGGGAACATCCTGGTGGTGTTAGCCCTTATCTGTCACTGTGAGCAGAAGCTAGAACTGTCGTTTGGCAAACAGCATCTCAGATGTGTATGGAGCAATGCATTATAGGCTACTCACTTGCAGTACATTACAAATGCCCTACTTTGGTAATCCTGCTGATGTCATTAATTGTGAAATATACCTTTGGGGAGGATGTACTTCAGTAATGTCCATGGCGTGTATTACAACTGCATAGTGTTGTAGTGTAGTAAACTAGTTAATGTAGGGGTTCTATGCCCAGACATGACAGGTGTGTGTTTGTAACTCGTATCCTATTTAGAGGTGGTTGTGAGTGTGTGACACCTGTGGGCAATGAGGAGGGGTTTTGCTAATTTCATTTATGGTGGTCCTACTATATATCACAATGTCAACCATACAGGGATAACATATGTAAATAGCTGGGAGGCTGGGGTGAAAAGCCATACCCACACATGTGACATCAAGGCCAGCCAATCACAGTTGACAACCCCACTGTGCCTTCACATGTGACTCACAATGGACATACCATGCCTGACAACATGCCCTGTATGGACAGATGACACGGACATCAGGGAATGCTGTTATCATGCTATCAATGTAGGTGCAGGGTAAACCTGCTGACCATTACCAGTGCCTGCCACAGGTGGGCAAGACTGGCACATCTGATGGTACAGTTCCACATATCATTGTACATGCATGTGGGAGGTGTGCACATTCTAGCCACCATCCAAGTCATGGACTAGGGAACACATACATGGCAAGTGATGCACAGCATTGGCCATTCACAATAGTCACCCAGGTGACTGGATGAGAGATGCAATACCCACCTGTGTGGGCAAATGCAGAAACTACAAACCTATGCCACAATGCAGACCATTGTCATGTGGCCTGATGCCAAGGTATATCCATCGCCTACCCTTGTATAGCCTGCTGGCACTGTTGGCCGCCACACACCCATGCAGACATGCATGCATGCATGTCTGAACTGGCACCCTGTGTGTTCATGTGTGTGTTGTATGGTGGGTATGTCCACATCCACATGCACTACTCCCCCCAGGGCACATTGAAACATGCTGCCTGATGTCTGACACCCCCTCATACTGACTGCCCATATGACCACTGTATGACCCATGTGGTGCATGTGTTCCCTGCACATTGATGTGTTGTGGCAATCCCACTAGTAACGAGTTGCACTCTTGCCCTGCCAAGTGTGTTAATGTGTGTGCGTCCCTGTGTGAGTGTGCCTGTGTTGACACTGGCACCTGTTCATGCAGACAGGCACATGTACGTCACCTACTGTATATCTACCATATCCCTGTTGCAGATGTCACTCATCATCACATATATGTTTTGAGTGCTCCCCACCAGATAACCCATGTGGCACATCCAATAACAGCATTGAACTGTAATAGCACAACATAGCTGTAGGGGGTTTGATACCCTGTGCTGGTAGGTGTGTGACACAAACATGCATCAGTTTTACCCTTCCAACCCTCCCTGACATGTATTCACGTCTGTCTACCTCCCCCACTCCCTCTCTGGTGGTTGTGGAGGCCCACACCTGCTTTGCTTAGGCAGCAGCATGTTTATTTTAAGTGATGCTCATGATCAGCTGATGGCCTCTACACAAATTGCAGTCCTCCCCTAGCTGATTGCATGTGGAACAGCTGTGGTAACATTCCCATAGCCAATTGCATGGAAACACACTCCAATACCTGGGAACATCCTGGTGGTGTTGGCCCTTATCTGTCACTGTGAGCAGAAGCTAGAACTGTCGTTTGGCAAACAGCATCTCAGATGGATTGGAGATTTACCTTTAGCAACATACATTGTGGAAAGAGAGCAACAAACAGGAGGGAGATATGCCTGACCTGACTACAGACTGTAAGTGCTGCTATACTGCATATGGAGTAAAGCTGGTATAACGGTGTTTGTCTGGATATGCCTGTCGTACATGTCGCAATACCTGCCATGTCAGTACCATGTATATGAGGAATCCCCATCTGGAGGGTCATCTGCAGAATGGGCAGTGTTGTGCCTTTGGTTTCATGTGTTAGCCATGATGCATCTATCTGTGGAATGCAGAAGGTAGTGTGAGGATTGCAGTCTGTTGATGGTGAAGGCTGTGACAGTTACTGACTTCATATGCCTCATTGGACATATGTTGCAACAAACCCCGTTACAATGGTAGATTTATGTGGGTATCACAGCAACATGTCTATACTGGCTGGTGTATGTGCTGTCAGCCACACCTCTGTCAACTTTTTACATATGTCATGCATGAAGTGGTGGATATGTGCTGTACACCGTAATAGTGTCATCATATCTGATAACAAGCCAGTGATATATCAGATTCAACAGATTTCACCTACAGTAGGGTTACATTTCATGCCATAACCTGGACATTCTGTGGATGTTTGTACAGTACTGAGGTCTGTGTAGTGATGGTGAATGTCGGCAGTGTATGTATTGTTAATATGTACTGTGGCCTGTATACAGACTGTGGTAGATGTCATTGTTCTAGCTCCCCTTCTATCTGATGTTACATACTGCCCCACTGTATGGTACCATTTTACCGTACATGATTGTAGGGCTATCCACACACATGTCCCATACCACAGACAGCCATCAGACCAAACTGTGTAGCAGCCCAGTATATGTAGGGTCATAATGTGAGTGGCACATATGAGGATGGTGTAGGACAGATAGTCCATATACTGTACTATTATGCTAGCGTACCGTATGTGGCTGTGGCTGTGTTCACATTGATTGTGGTTATGCACTGTCACACAGGTGTATCCTACCCTGTGCTGTGACATGGCTGTCAAGCCTGCTATATATGCAGGTACTGTACGATAACCTTAGGATGTCTGTCAGTAGCCAATGGCACACATGTTATGAACAGATGTCACCTTCCACACACACCATGTCTATGAAACAATCCCAATGACAGTAGCAAATGTCTATTAATATACCTGCTATACATACCTGATATCCCCTTGCACTATGACATTGGGACTATAGGGACTGGGGTAGGGCTACACTCCATGTCCAGGACATATGGTGGAAATATTTGGACATGTACTTATCCAGATAGCCATATATATCTGAGTACACATGTGTAGACCTTCCAATTACCACTGTCATGGCAACCACCCACTATGAATCCCTACATCATGTGGGCATATTCCCTGTACATTCCCTGTGTGATGGACATCCTTCCTGTTTGTGGGCATCAATGTTACAGACAGCAGGTAGCAATACCTCTTACAGGAGAACCTGCACACTCAGGGCAGCGACATATATGTAGGAGGATCAGGACATACAGACAGACTGTGAGTAGAGTGGTGTAATGCTTTGCATAGTACTGGTGTTACAGGGTGTGTGTGTGTACATACTAGTTTACCTTGGACTGCAGTCTGTCTGCATAGCTCACTACTGTGGGCCTATCCTCCAGCTGGACAGAGGTGCGTCTATTATGTGTTGTCTGTCCATCACACACGTGCTGTGTCAGATATGACACTGGCAGTGTGTGTGTTGCATGCTAGCAGTACATGGCTATATCCATTTGTGTCCCTTATGTCTAATTCCTGCATAAGGGTATGTTGCAACACATCCTGTAACACCAGCATGTTCCAGGGTGTGTAACTGCAATATTGCGAGTATGGCCCTGTATTCCTGCCTTTGTCCTCCACATATATGGCAGGCTTTGTCCTGCTGTGTTACGGCTAGGGGTTGTCAGGTAATGGCCTATTATTAATTACTGATAGCATTCCTACTATCATCCCAGTCATAATGTGGACTCCCACAACATTTGTTGATCAGGGTCCATACATGTGACAGATACATTGACATTGCCACAAGTAATGAATGTCCATCTAGGGCTTGACTACAGGGTGTAATTGGAGGCTGCTGACCTACATCTGATATTGCTGATTGTTACTTTTCATGCAGGCAAATCCTTTGCCTACAGTTGTACGAATTGAAGGCCTTGGCCTGGACACCATAGTATGTTATATATCCGCACTGTCTTCATCTACTGTTTTGTGTGGGCCTTACATCCATCACTGGTTATATACATCAACATCTATGTGCTGTCAGTAATGGCAGACATTATTTTATGGTACACAAATCAAAGTTGTCTGTGTATACATACCTGTGTGTCGTGTCATGTCCTTTGAATTGTGAGTGGGTATATGTGTAATGTAAGTGTCCCCTTTGTGGGGCTGGTTGCCACACTACACGTCACAGGTACCAGTTACAGGGCTTGTGGCTGGGGATATACATTGCACCCAGTACATCCACACTACTTCTACATATGTATGGCTACTAATACCCTTTGTCTGTGTATATGTATATGTGTATGTTACCATATATCTCATATATCTTATACATATATATATATATATATATATATATATATATATATATATATATATATATATATATATCTGCACATGATTGTCAATGTATACATGTGTGTGCATATCTGTACCATTGGTAATGTGTATCCCTTCAACATTGTACATTCCCTGCAGTACAATGGCTTATCTGCATGATATGTTACAGATATTGCCGTGATATGTACAGTTGACTAGGATTATTGTTGGAGCATTGTAGATGTGTTGTGGTGGGTCCTGCCCTCAAGTACTGCATGTGCTGAATATTGGATTGCACAGCATATCCGTTAGGGCAGGTGGGGTTACATAGCAGTAATTACCAGGTGTCCCTCATATATGCCCCCACCCCCATTAACTGTGCTCATGGTCTGTTATGTAGTACGGAGTGGGCCAGGAGTCCATTCCCATGTGGAACACACACACACACACACACACACACACACACACACACACACACACACACACACACACACATATATATATATGTGTGTGTGTGTGTGTGTGTGTGTGTGTGTGTGTGTGTGTGTGTGTGTGTGTGTGTGTGTGTGTGTGTGTGTGTGTGTGTGTGTGTCTGTGTGTGTGTGTGTGTGTGTATCTGCATAATTATATAATTATATATGGGACACCCCCATATATAGAGGGATAGAACTGGACATTGATATAGCTCTAGCTATGTATATGTATTTATATATATATATATATATATATATATATATATATATATATATATATATATATATATATATATATGTGTGTGTGTGTGTGTGTGTGTGTATATGTATATATATATATATATATATATATATATATATATATATATATATATATATATATGTATTTATACACTGAACATATTTGTCTATCTATGCACAATTGCTGTTATATGGTTATTTGTGAGTCATACATACACATATATATACCTATAGCTGTCTATCTGTCTACATTTACAGATGCATATCTGTCCACATGTCCATGCATGTTTGGCCTATATGTGTGACCTGTACCTCATTCTCTTGGCAATTGACATGGATGACCTTAGGACTGAGGTCAGTCATTCGTGCCGACACGTACGTGTTTCAGACTTATCATCTCCTTCAATATATGTCTTCTATTACATATAACTGTGTAACTTGCAACATTTTAAGTGTAGTAGAGCAAGATATGACAGATATCCCCATATGTACCCACATTATGGCACACTGTGTCCGGGATTCATGCATTAAGAGGTTGTGTTGTGTGATATTACTACATTTCCTGTGCTGTTGACTGATTGTGTTGGATGATATGTATGTGAAATAAGTGGGTATGTACATCTGCCATGGTTTACTGGTAAATCACGCAGTGTATGATGTGCAGAGTCCCGGGTTTGGGCCTTTCAGAGGCTGTATATTTTGTTTTAGGGCAGAACACCGGCTGTTGGATACAGAGTGAGTTAGGGGCATTTGAGTGGTTGTACGCGGGTTTGCGCAGAGCTAAGCAATGCTAATCTCCGGTTGCATTTCCTTATACTCAGCTAACATCTACTTAGCTCAATCTATGTAGGCAATGCTTACCCCTGCGCAAATACACATACACACACTTACAACTGCTTATCCAAGCGTACTACTGCTGTTATGCACTTACACCTGCTTACTAGTGCCTTAGTCATTATGACAGTTCACATGTGCATTTATTCCTGTGCAAATATAAATGTTATTAAGTAGGTTGTACAGCACAATGATGTTAACATATGGATTTTACATGGTAAATAGGATGTGCTGCAGTGGGACTTGACCCGGGAATGCGTGCGTGTTAGGCGGATGCTCTGGCCACTACACTATTGCTTTTCTGCTTCATTTGCATATGTCTACCATAATGACATACCAATATTCCCTACCCCCGGCCCCCGAGCTCTACGTACACAGCATCCATCCATTCCCCAGTTGCTAGCCCTGCCATACCACACCTCCACACATTTCCCTCTCTGCACGTCTCGGTACTCCTCCAGTATACTGTCCCAACTCAAGCATCTGCAGGCTCTTTGTCCATTTAGTCTACATATGTGCCAGCCTTCCCTTGATCTTCCTCTGATACTGGTGGAGACATCGATGTGACCCACAACTGTTAGTTCATCCCACCGGGGACGGACCTGTTGTTGTGTCAAGAGTAGACCTAGCTGGTCTACAGTGTGTCTCCCACTGGTAGCATCCTGCCAGGGTTATGTGTAGCAGTGGTTTGCTCACACACCTGGCCAGCTTCATCTCCTGGTTCCACAGAACCAACGCCCCAGGTGTGAGATACTGTGCATGAAGCATGCTCACATGTCCCCACAGTGTGCACCATATATCATTATTCCCTTTGGTATTATGCAGGACTACTGTTCTCACAGTATGCGTGGACAGGCACTGTTCTGTGATGCACATAGACTGCTCATAATACTGTGGTTGAGCAATGGACATGTGTGCTGGTATTAATCTACACACTTATATACATTATTTATATTGTTGGATGACTGTGCTGGATGTTGTGTTTGTGATCACAGCAGCTAAATGTGTATCCACCATGGCTTAGTGGAACTCATGTCGACTACAGTGTGCAGGGTCGGGGGTTTGCAACCTGGCAGTGCAGATTATTTTGTTAATGGCCACTACAACTGCTCTTGGCTACAGAGTGACTAAGGCACTGTAGAACATTTGTAGGTGGGTATGCACTGGTTTGCGCAAAGCACAACATTGCTGACCTCTGGTTGTGGCATCTTGCACTGAGTTAGCCTCTACATTGCTTCACCAGTGTGGTAATTGCATACTGGTGACCAAAATGTTTTACACCCGCTTGCTCCCGCATACACACGTGTAACTTTGTGTATTTAGTTCACATTTGTCAACTGGGACAATCTGACTGTATGCTTGTTCATTGTCAGTGGTGGCCTAGGAAGTAGAGATCCACATTGACCCCAGCTACTTATTCCAATTAATACTGGGGTGTTCACATTCATAGAGGGTAACCAACGTAACATAGCTACGTCCCCCATTGTTCATGCTTAGTTGACGTTAACATGTCAGTATTATCCATGCTTAGGTCACATTTACATGTTAGGTATGACTGTTGACAAAGGTCAGTTTAAGATGAAGTTGGATTCCTGTTTAACAGATCTGGATGGGTTACATGTAGATATTTGGGGTAGGTGTAGTTATTTCATACCTGTGTGGTACAGTAGAGGGGAATAGTTAAGGAGTAGGCAGGTATGTAGTGGGGTTGGAATTTTAACTGTCTAGTAGCCTGTAGGCATAATTGGTTGGGGAGCAATAGGGAAGGTTTGTCGGATGTTGTGATTTGTATGCGAGGCAGGACAAGAGGTGTCGGTTTCACTAGTTGATGTAGTGGTTTAGAGTGTGAGTTGGGGTGGAGGGTTTTGCAAGGTGTGAGCCTGTGATGATCCAAGTGTGCTTGTGGTGTTCCTTTATGTGTTATTTACATGTGTCTTGTGGGACAGCTGTGATACTACATGTGGGTTAGGGTTCCAAGATACTGGCAATATAGTGGGGGAAGAGGGTGTCACCTACGTGTAACCGTAAACATTAATAGAAATGGAGCAGGGGCTGATAGGTGTGCATGGGGCACAGAGGGGGAGTTAGTAGGGGAATTATCCAGGGATGTGCATGATGGCTGCAAGGAAGGTCCACAGCTGGCTATGTTGTCTACGAAAACAGCTGTGCATATAAACTGGGTGGGGGTGAGGACTACAATAATACCTTGTGATGCCAATTAGATAGGCTTACATGCCTACAGTGGGGTGTTGCGACCATGTGTTCATAGGTGTTGTGTAGTGGGATATGCAACAACACATATGGTTATACCGTACTTTGCCATGTAAACTGGACTGTGCTGCAGTGGGACCCATATCAGGAATGGCTGCCCATTAGGCAAAAGCATGCCTGTCTACTGTACAGTTTCTGCAGACTGTTCAGAGTTTGCTTCATAATTTTGGTGTGTTCCTCTTACAATCTGCCCCTGTCTGGCAAATACCTGGGAACTGAAGTCATTAAATACAGACAAGTATTTGGGTTTAAGATTCCACATCCTTCAGATGAGTCCTGCTAATGCATAACCTATTATTCTATCAGCTTTCTAAGGTTGTAAGTGGAATATTTAATTTCTGTCCCTATTTGTCCCCCCAACGGTTTAGGTTCTGTTCAGAGGTTTTGCTCTTAGAGGTTGAGAGGGATGGACGGAAACTCTGCCCAATTCACAATATTACTTACATCCCCGGGGTTGTCCGAATACAACATCTGCACACCTAGGCCCATAATTGCATACCCATAGTTCCCCCACCTGCCCCTCCTCTACAGCACTCATCCATACTGTGGGTGCAAGTGGGGTCTAACCATACCACTACACACTGCCCACTCTCCACATCTTGGGACCCATGTTGTATGTTGTCTCGACCCATGGGTCATCAGGCTTGCCCAACCTACTGGTCCATGTACGTACATGGCCTGGTTAGATAAGTCATTACAGGGACTGACTCCGATCATCATCAATTTTTGGGGTGTCCCACAAGCGACATTTATGTCTTTGTTTCAAGATTAGACTTGGCGGGTCTCTCCCACTGGTAGTATCCTGCCTGTAGTCTGGGAAGCAGTGATGTGTTTACTGTATCATGTGCTTGTATGTTTCACCTGTCTAGCTGGGGGGGGGGTTGATGCTACATGCTACACGTTTGTAGATTGGACCCCTCACCCCCATTGGCACAGCTTGTGAACATATGTAATTCTTAACTACTGTATCATATCCTAGCTATATATATGTGTATGTTTACACACATATATACATATATATTTCTACATATCTATGTACAGCTACCCATAGTTCCCCCACCCACACCTCCTCTACAGCACTCATCCTTACTGTGGGTGCAGGTCAGGGCTAAACATACCACTACACACTGCCCACTCTCCACTTCACGGGACCTATCTCGTACGTTGTCTCGACCCATGGGTCATCAGGCTTTTCCACCCTTGTATTCTGGGTATGTACACACCCTGCCTTGCTAGATCATTGCATGGGCTTCCTCCCATAATATGACAATTTTTGGGGTGTCCCGCAAGGGATGCTCCTGTCTCTGTTCCAAGATTAGATTTCATGGGTCCACTGTGTCTCCCCCCAGGTTGTATCCTGCCTGTGGTCTGGGGAGCAGTGGACTGTTTACATTGTTTCTGGGTTTGTTTGTAGGTTTCCTATTTCCAGATGGGGGAGGGGGGGTCATGCTACATGTTACACATTTCTTGCTTGGGCCCCTCACCTCCATTGGCATGGCCTGTGAACATATGTCATTCTTGGATGCTGTATCTTATCATAGGTATATATCTGTGTATATCTACACACACACACACACACACACACACACATATATATATATATATATATATATTTTATATATACATACATATATATATATATGTCTGCATACATATATATATATATATATAAACTCTATACCTATATATATATATATATATATATATATATATATATATATATATATATATATATATATATATATACATTTTGCTGCATATATATCTAACAGCATGTGGATGTATGGGTGTCTGCATATGTATATCTGTATTTGTGGGTATTTATTTATATGTCTATCTATGTATGTATACATTTGTTCTACAGAGAGGGAAGGTATATATCTATATAGTTATGGGTATTCATACGAACACATATACCTCTAATTCTTTAGCTACATATCCGGTAATGTTGACTGGTATTGCTGGGTACTGTGTTTCATGACTGCGGTGGTGGTGCTGTGGTAGCATTGTCACCTCATAGCAAGACGTTGTCCCATTCAATTCTCAGCTAGAGCGTCTTCTGTGTGGAGGCATACGTGAATGGGGCATGCCTTCGTTGAAGGTTGTGCGTCAGGGCTGGTAACGCGGTACGTAAAAATCCACTACCAATCATTAGCGGACCGGAGTTCCACTGTGGCAACCCCTAACCAGGAAAAGCCGAAAGACACAAACAAACAAACTGGCCATCTTTGTGTGCCATGTATGCTTTGCGATACCTACGGCTGACTCCGTTAGTGTACACAGACACACGTGTGACACTGGCTGTTTATATGGTGTGCTCAAGGCACTTTCAAGCAGTTGTGAGTGGGTTTACACAGAGGTTACCACTGCTGACTTCCAGTCACAGTGTGTTACATGCAGTTAACATCTCCTTTGCTTGATCTGTGTCGGTGGTGCTTCACCCCGCCCATACACACTTGCACACACTTACTTTTGCTTACATTTGCTTACTTGTACTTATCTGTGCACACGCCTGCTTATTGCTGACTTATTCATTCTGGTACTGACTCTTCACATGTGCATTTCATGCAGTACTCCAGTTCACATTTAATTGTTATTTGGTAGGTTCTACAGCAATAAAATTTACATAATTGTTCATATACAGATTACATTTGGAAAATGGTATGTGCTGCAGTGAGACTCGGGCCGGGAATGCCTCCTCTTTAGGGGGATGCTCTGACCACTACGCTATTACTGTGCTGCTTCATTTGCTATACCTTCCTTGTTATCCTCTTCAGCCTTTCATGCTGCTTTACCCATAGCTAAGTGATGGGCAGACCCGTGCACCTACGGTTAGCTGTACTTGGAGTTTTAAAAACATTACTACAAGGATTTCTTTGTGTTTTCTTTCGGTGTACTGTTGCTTTTGAACACATGGGGACTGTTGGTGGGGATATGCAGCCACTTATGTATGGTCTCACTGTTTTATGTATACATTCTTCTGTTCTACTTTGCAGGGACATGTTTATTCTGAGAGCTCTGCTCTCAGCCACACTCCCTGCACTCATCCACGCTCCGTGTAGCATTAGGTGTTCGGGCAGCGTGCCTTCCTTAATATGCATGGCACGCTGCTGTCCTCCTTTTAAACTGGCACTTCCATGCAGGACTAGAGTAGTCCTGCACAGAGGATTAGTGAATCCTTCTTTTTGAAAATTAAGTATCTTTTTCTTAAATAATGTCATTGTATAATAGCAATAACTGACTATGTGGTGTTGTATATTGAAGATTTACACACAGTTGTCTTTATTTAATAACTTGGGCTTTGCCTCCATGATTAAACCATACCGACCATGGCTAAATCTTCAATATACCACACCAATGTCATTTATTATTGCTATATTAGTTCACACCTAATTTGCATATTCACAATGCTGAGAGGTCTAAATCTGCACTATATAAAGGTAATTGTGTAGATTAGGAACTTGTATTATAATAGGGAAGATTGTTTGGATACAGAGAGCTCAATACTGCTGTTCTCTTTAAAATTGTTTCTGCTTTAACAACTGGCTTGCAAAAGTAGGTTACTGTTGTTTTTACAACTTGATGTATTTTAAACTTACTAATGGATTGCATTTCACAATACAACTGTTGGATTACTGTCTGCAATATAATCACCAGCTGTTGACATAGCTATGCATGTCCATTATTTCTTGGCCTTTAAAAATGTTTCTAAATAATGCTACCTGACATTTGATGTGACAATTAATCAGGGAAGATTAGTGCAAAAGACTATTGTATTACTTATTAGCAAGGGCAAGGGTCTTTGCATTATTAGCAAACAAACTTGTGTTAAGGCTGTGTTATATGCCTGCCTGCCCTCCAGTAAAGTGGATATCACACACAATTGTTATCCATTTTCCACTGAAAGGTGTACATAATTTTTGTTAATATTGCAGTGTACTACAGAGTTACAGAAATGTTTGTCCTCTTAGCAGTGTTTTTTAAATTCCTTTCTTTCTTTGGCAGTTGGGGATGAGGGTGTGTTGAATCTGTATTTAGATGTATCTACTCATATGAAGCCTTTCTTTTTCATGTATTTTGTGTATGATGAATGGATACATTGCTGTATATCTTTCTTTTATTAACAATCAATTTTGTCTCACTTATGTATTATGTTTCCTTTTATGTTTTCTCTCATACAAGACTATGGTGTGCAATACACCTGCACCCCATAAACCCACACAGTAATGCTGAGAATAGTGTGACCATCACCATGGATCATTATTTCTAGAGATGCAGATGTGACAAGTCCTCCCATGACCGTATCGGGAAGCAGGTGGTCAATGATGTTAATGTGGTCAAAAGGGAGGAAAGAGGGAGGGAATGGTCAGAAGTTAACTGGACAGTAAAGTTTTTATGAGATGTGTCTTATTCTGCAGTTATAAAGGGAATTGTTTTCTGATTCTTCTGTCATATCTTCCATGTTTCATCCCCCTTTCTTATATATTGACACATCTGGTTCTGTTTTTGCAACACCACCTACACATGGTAAGCACACCTTCTATATTCTTATTAATGTACAAAATGTAGATCTATATGTGACTGGAATGCATTTGCTTTCATTTCATTACTGTTTCTTATTTTTTAATATATGTTTCATATAACATAAGTTTGATCATTGCTTATTGTATCTCTCTCTTTGTTGTTTTGATTAGTTGTTATCATAGATGATCCTGACAGTGACATTGTGAAACTCCTACTGCCTGATGTCAGAGTATTGGTAGCTTCTGATGATGATGATGATGATGACAGTGATGAAGAGGCACAATCTAGGGATGTAGATGGTCATTCTGGAACTGAAGTTTTACTTCTAACATCTATTGCACTAATTTTGGACACAATTAGCATGTTTACTCATACCCATGACACAGAGACCTTAGACATCAGATGGGTTGAGGGTAGCACAGTTGATCAGAGCAGTGTGATTACTCCAGCTGCAGAAATGGTTGATTCTCCCTGTAGCCATCATGAAGGTGAGGTGCTATTCAGTCAGGTGGCTAGAGGTGATCAGAGGAGACCAGATGTCCACCTTTCTCCTGATGGTGTGTCAGTAGGTGCCACACAATGTATATGTAGGACAATCATGGAGGCATAGGCATGTTCCACAAGTGCCTCAGAAGAGATAGTGCGAGTATTTAACATTGTGCATTCTGACGTGCGTGTCTGCCTGAATCATGTGGATTACTTTTTAAATAGTATGAATGACATACTGGATGAAGCAGTGTCTATAATGGTCCAACTTCTGAGTGAGGGTCAACATCAACATGGCCAGAGAGACATTACATCATCTTGTGTTAACAGATGTGGCCTTACAAGATCTGCTCTCATAGTGGCACTACTTCCACTGCTCCATCAGTGATTGCAGTGTCCATACCCAGATGTGGTAGGCCATGTGGTCCAAGACATAGTCATGATGAGAGCTTGTCCAGCAGACATCACTCATTTTCAGGTAACACCTCAAATTCTAACCAGGGCCATAGAACCAGTTGTGCATCTCCTGGCAGAGGTAGCTCTCATGGACGGGAGTGATGATGCTCAGCTGACTAGTCTACTATACACAGCCCACACTTGTCTGAGATGCCAGGAAGTACTGTTAACACAGTGCTTGACTGTGCTCAAGTAGACATGCCCACATTTATACACACACACGTACACACACACACACACACACACACACACACACACACACACACACACACACACACACACACACACACACACACACACACACACACACACACTTATTATCTAAGCAGTACTGCTGAGTGCTATACACACTCAGTCATTTGGTATCAGGCTAGCCATCCTCTCCCATCTCCCACATTGTGTAAATGATGATAAATGTGCCCTGCCTTTTGCATGCACAGAATGGATGGCTAACGCATGCTTACTCAAAACTTTCCTTTAATGTAAATGTATTGCAGAACTATTTTTTTAATCATTGTTCATAATCAGTTATGAAAGATTGCTTATGTAATTGTTGACCCTCACTGTATTTTGTTAGTATTCTTAGTAATGTAGTCAAATGCATAATTAAGTACTTGCTATCGTCATGCTTGTGTAAATAATGCTAACATTCACCTGCTCATTGGTTTATGTACAGTGATCAACTGAAATTCTTAATAGAAATAATGGGCAAAATCCTTAGCTGTGTATTGCAAACATGACTCATAAGCTGTTACTGACATTACTGTACACCTAAGACATGTTCCACCTGAAGAACATATGAGAATTTGCAGAAGACAGTAATCAGTTATATAACTATATTGTTTTTCATATACGGATTCCAGACTTATCTTGTTAATACTGTGGATACAAGATGTGCCCTTGGGGTTGTCTCACTCTGATGCTAACAGAACAGAAACCATTACATGGTTAAGTAAAGGTTATTCAGTTTTGCAGGCATCAGTTTTAATATTTGAATGTGCTTAAGCTCTTAATTTTTCACTTCAGTAATGTGTGTGCTATCCTTTGCCTCTTAGCCAGAGCCATGGCATATTGTGCATGCCAGTGTCTGCTGGTATCATCTGCAGCTGGTGGTTCTCCCTCTGACTCCTCATCTGTATTTGCTGGAGCTGCTGGTCCTGCCTGTGGCACTGGGAACTGTGGTCATGCCAGTAGATGTCCTTGTTGGAAATGTTTCCTGAGAATGATATTGGGTAACATGGAACAGACACTGAGTATTTCAGCAGAAGTTGATGGATCATACTGCTGGGCATCTCCTGATGTGTCTAGACACTGGAAGCTTGATTTGAGCAAGCCAAATACACATTGTATGATATTCTTATTTTGAGCATGGGCATTATTGCATCCTTGCTTGGTGGAGTTGTGTGTTTTTTCATGGATGTCATGAGCCAAGATCCCCAACTGTATGCCCTTGTGAAAAGGTGTGTCATATGTGTGTCATTAAAACTACATGGATTACCTGCCTATTGCACATACAGGTTAATGATAGCAGAAGTAACTCCTAACATGTTTTTTTTTCTAAGTGTAATCAGGTCTGTAACCCAAAGAGTTCTGGATTTCATGGCAAATGCTACACTGAGTGTACATGATTGCTTAATAGGTTTCTGACTAGCTCCACCTTGTTGGATTGGTTAATTACCATGTAATTCAGCTACTTATGCATTCATTAGCATATTAAGCCATTTACCCTTTTTTAAGGCTAAACACTAAGTGCAGAGCTGTTTCATGAATACCAAATAGCGAGCAACTGTGTGCAGTATGTAACTGCACTTAATGTAGGCATTCATAAATTCAGCACATTGAGTTTAAAGCACTGTGTATTTTTTAGATATTTCTGGACGCTATCACTTTTGGAAAATAAATGATATCTATGTAAGTAATATCAGATATTATTAAATTCATCTTGTTTATTCATGTTATTCAATTATTTATTTTTTCTGTCAGTTCATTCTATCTAATACATTTTGTATGCAAATAAAAGATACTGTTTTTATAAAAATTAAATACAGGTATGACTCTTCTGACCATTATCTTTGCTTGCAAAACATTGCTCATTTTTGTTTCTTATCTAGCATAATAAACACTTACCATCTCTAGGTGCATTGAAGTATGAGCAGTTTCCATCATTATTAATTTTTTACTGCTTGCAGTAAGTGACAATATAAGCTAAGTTCATCTGGTATATTAAAGATATTCTGTGGTAATGTTTCTTAAATGTTTAAAAAAATTGTAATTGGCCTTGGATTATCCACCTATTTGTTCTACTTTCCTTTTATTAAAGAATACATATTTGAATCTCTAAACTGGTAGGTTTAAATTTTCTTCCAAATACACTTTAATATGTGGGAATATTTTGCATAAAATTGATCAAAGTAATATAAGATAACATTGAAATATAGACAGATACATACATATAAGTATTTCAATCATTGGGCAATAATGCCCTTCTAGCCTGTCAATATACCAAAACAATTGTTCCAATAATGTGTCCAGGGTAGTTTTTTTTTTTTTTTTTTTTTCAAAACAAGTTTATTGTTTTAACATATAAGAGAAATATCATAACAATTTTATACAAATAATTAAAAATAGGTATTATTATAATATTCAACAAAACAACTAAAGTATTTACAAAGACATCCACTACAATCAGATCATTTAATTAAACTAAAATACCGTGCTATTGAAATTAGAATTTTTTTAACAAATTTTGTAAATTATCCCATACAATAAAATGTGATGTTTTTCTAGTTGTTCTCATTCTAATTGTGCTTATTTCCATATGACACATTATATTCATAACATTTTTAAATTCATTGAACGAAGGAGGTGTATCTGAAATCCAATTTCTAGTTATTATTTTCCTAGCCACTGCTAGGCCCAGGGTAGTTTTTAAAAACATCTAAACTAGTACTTACTTTAATGTAATTTTGTAGTATGTTCCATGCATCAGCTGCTCTCTCAGAGAACCAGTCAGTACACTTCTCATTCCTATAGAATCTTCTGCATACATTGTCTGATGATTCTCTAGTACTTTTTGATAACCCCAAATATTCTGAGCAGTAGTTGTCTACAAATGCACTATATACCTGAAAAAATGTCCTCTTAAATATTTATATGAGATTCTTTACAAGTTAAGATATTTAGTCTTTCAAAATAACTATAAAATGTCAGATACAGGAATGCTCTTGGTATATTTCTGCTGTATTCTTTCCAGTTTACTCATCTTTTTTTATTATAAGTATTGCTATTCCATACTCAGGTTTGGGTCAAATGTAACTAACAAACAATAACTTCATAATTTATGATTTTCTAGACCTCATAATTCTTTCTATATGACCAATAGTTCTATAGCTATCATTAACCAATTGGTTGATACGATTAAAATAAACTCAAAGCATGATCTAAGCATAAACTCAGGTCCTTAAATGAATTTATAGTTTCAATCACTGTGTGCTGTATTAAATATTCAGTTTATATATCCCAAATCCCATAAGCTTAGTTTCTGATGTATTTATCAGCATATTACTCTCATTTGTCCAAATCGTCAATTTAGTTAAGTTGTTTTGTAGGTATGCCCTATATGTAACACATAGGTTCATAGGTGTGTACTAAGCTAATGGCCCTGGAGCCTTTACAAGCCAAGCCCATAGGATTACCCTGGTATCATGCCACCTAACCATAATTTCCAGTGCCTCTGTCGAGTAGAGCCACTGGAGTGATCCCTGGGGTGTATTTTCTATTTCCCATCCACTCATCAAGAGTTTTCTTGAAGAGGGCCAGTGAGGTGCTCTGCTTGATATGTATGGGAAGTCTATTCCATAGCATGGCAGTCTGTGGGTTATGAACCTGTCCCTCCAGCTTGTACTGTTGATTATGGTAATGAGGTTGAGGTCTCTGGAGTGTGTAGTGTATCGGGATTGGGATTTATTTCGATGTAGCATGAGAGACAGAATGTATATTCATATATATGACATCAGGAAGATGAACCCATGCAATGCTTTGGCTAAGCATGTAGCCTTATATTCTGATCACAGCTTTACTTTTAGGGTTCTACAAACTATAGGTATAAACAATAGAGGAGGTGATGTAATGAATTACTTAGAGACAATTGAATTGAGATGGATTTTGAGGTTAAAAGCCCACCTCGAGCCAGGCCTGAATCAATCTATTAGTATCAAGCCTGTTTTAATGGCACGTAAATATTGATTAGTGCAGCCTTATGGTTTTCAACAGAACTACGTTTTTTAATTTTATTAGATCATAATGTTGTTATTTTATTTTGCTTTCTTTATCATGTATTCATCATGTATTTATTACTAGCGTTTTTATATAGTATAAGCATGATTTGATCTTTTTATCAATATATTTTTGTCTTTTTTATTTTTCTTTTTATATTAGAGTTTAGGTTGTATTGTGCTGTTTTAGTCTTGGTATACTGAATCTTTACCTTGCCTTACAGGGGTTAATGAAACTTTTTCAATTATTGTCTCTCTTGTCCAATTATACTGATCTTGATTGCCAATTATGTTAATTGATAACATTTGGAGATATGTATAAAAGTGCTTCAGTGAAATGTTTTAGTTAAACCTGATGAAGCGTGCTTTTGGATGCACGTAAAAGCGCTTGTTATTTTTTATTTTTTATTATTTTTTTATTCTTGTAATAAATAGTTTGCTTTTACATTGTGGTGGTTTCTACCTGTTTTATCTCTCATTAGATGTAGCATTTCTAACAGAGCTGGGTCAGACATGGCTTTGTAAGTCAAGCAGAGATTGCCTCTATGTTGGTGATATAAGACAGAGAATAGTTGGAGTTTTTTTGAGTCTGTCCATATAGGACAAGTGTTTAAGGCCTAGGATCCTCATTGTGAGGTAATTTTGCAGCCTCTCCAGGTGTTGCAGGTATCTAGTGAGGTACATGCCAAATGGGATATTGTACTCGATGACTGGCCTAATGAGGGAAGAGTAGAGGGAGACAATACCTCTTTCTTCCTGGATTCAAAACTCTTAGTAATGAGATGTGCCACATAAAAAGACTTTCTGACCACAGTGGCAATGTGGTGGTCAAAAGAAACGTTGCTGTCAACCTGTGTTCCCAGATCTCTTATGACACCTCTGTGTTCAGTGGACTATCATTGATGTGGTAATTCATGGGAAATGGGCTTTTTCCAAAGGGGGTGATGACACATTTTTTGTCACTGAGCTTAAGGCCATGGTTCTGATTCCAGCCTTTCTGTAGGATGTCAGCATCACTTGGGGAGTTAATTATGGCTCCCAACTTGCAATCGTCTGTGAAGGTTGTCAGCCAGAGTCCATTTGTGTTGGCCTGGACTTCAGAGAAGAAGGTACTAAACAGGAGAGGACCCAGGACCGAATCCTGTGAGACTCCACCCATGACTGGTCAGCAGTTTGACTTTGACTCAGCTACTTTCGCACTGTGGGTCCTATCTGTGAGCCAGTTTGCAATCCACCTAGTGATATAGAGGTTGATGCCTAGCTTAGTTAGTTTTTCTATGATTCCTGAGTGGGGAATTGTA
Source organism: Protopterus annectens (assembly GCF_019279795.1). NCBI lineage: Eukaryota > Metazoa > Chordata > Ceratodontiformes > Protopteridae > Protopterus > Protopterus annectens. The sequence continues at coordinate 1,143,898,160 of NC_056744.1, forward strand.
TCAAAGGCCTTGGCCAGATCAAGGTAGGCTGTATGAACCACCTTGCCTTTATTCACAGCTCTGGTGACTGACTCAAAGAAGTTGACCAGGTTGAGCAGGCATGATCTACCCTTCACAAAACTAAACTGTGTGGGATCCGGAGTTTGGGGATTCCCTATATCCTTATTTATTAGGTCCAGACTTGTTAGGCTAATGGGGCAATAGTTCCCATTGTCTGTAGTCGCTCCTCCTTTGTGGAGAGGGATGACTGTAGGAGTGCACCATTCAGTAGGGACAAAGCCTGAGGTAAGGCTGTGATTGAACAGGGCACACATGTGAGGTGCCAGTTCACTCTGTAGTTCATGTAGAACACAGCCAGGGATATTATCAGGTCCCATAGAAGCTGTACTCTTGGCCTTGGACAGTGCTTTTTTAACCTGTGCAGCAGTAATACTGGTATTGTGATTGGCCTTTTTGGGGGGAGAGAGGGGTAAAGTTGGCACTGAACCTGTCAGCCAGTATATTGGCAATATCTGTTGGCTTGGTATAGGAGGTGCCATTGTGCAATAGCTCCGAGCAAATCTGGGTATTGCAGTGGAGATTCTTTACATAACTATAGAAGGCCTTGTGGTTGTCTTTACTATCTGCTGCAATTCTGTTTTCATAGCTAGCTTTAGAGGATTTGATGAGAAATCTAAACTTTTTGTTGAGGCTGATAAGGGAGGTTTTCCAGTCTTGGGACTTCACCTTATTCCACATCAGTTTCCTCCTTCTGTTGTAGAGTTTGTTTATAGCAGGGGACCACCAGATTGGCTTCCTTTTTTTGGAGAAGAGCATCTTGTTTCTATTGGGTATGGTGAGATCCATGCATTTGTGTATGTGTTCGTACAGGGCATTAGTGTATAACTCGGCAGTGATGCAGCTGTTCTCCAGTTGCATGGAGGCTGTGAAGTTAGCCACCTCTGTTTTAGGAGCCTAAAGTTAGCTTTGGAGAAATTTTTCATGGTGATCATCTTTGCGATGGGGGTGGGAGGGATGTGGATTTCCAAGGTGATTAGATTGTGGTCAGATTTAACCAGGGAGGAGTTGACTTGGTATAGAGCAATGGTCGCCCATGTTAGTAATGACCAGGTGAAGGATGTTGTTACCTCTAGTGGGGGTAAGGATGAGCTGGTTCAGGGCATTGGAATTAATGAATTCCAGGAAATGTTGAACAAGTGTATTGGTACATGAGTAGTTTTCCCAGTTAATGGAGGGATAGTTGAAGTTGTCAAGTATGATAGTGTTAGGTTGGACCCTAATATTCTCCAGGGTGCTTAGGAATGTGAAGTGTTAGTCTTGGGTCATGGCTGGAGACTTATAGCAGGCAACGACTTGAATCACTGTCTTACCTAATTTTAGCAGCATCTGAAGTATCTCTGATGCGTTATAATGGGCTACCAGTCAGGAGATGTGCACATCCTTTATGAATATGGAAACACCACCAACTTTGGAGCTTTGGTCCAAGGTCTGGGGTCAAAAGGTGTGGAATGAGTTATAGCCTGGTAGTGCAGGGGTGCTTTCTGCTGCCTTGAACCAGGTCTCTGTTACAGCACAGATGTCAATGTTCTCCATTTTAAGGAGTGCTTTAAGCGAATGCATTTTGAGATTTAGACTTCTAGCATTGAGCAGCATGACCCTCAGATTGCATTTGTTTGTAGCTGTTATGGTGGTGATTTAGTCTTTGGAACACTGCCTAAAAAAGGCACTATAAGGGTGGCAAGAACCTTGGCCAGTATTCGGAAGCCCAGGGGTGACAGATGCAGGCCATCTCTGACAAACCATCGAGGTCTGTTAGTTATGTCATCCCAGGCAGACAGATACTGGATTCCCCTTAGAATGACATCAGAAACTTAGCCAATTGTTGAAATCAATCATTTTCTGCTTGTACTGTGGTATCATTCAGGGTGATGGTAGGAGGCTGCTCAGGGCTAGGGTCATATTTGCCTGGGCTACTTAATCTGAGAGCTCCTCCATGCAGGGGTGGCTGGTGACTTCAAATCAAAGAGGGGCTGCAGGAGACATCTGAATGGGTGGGGCCAACTGGAAAGGGGTATGGCCAACTAGAAAGGTGCGGGGCTATGCTAAAAACCTCAAAAACTGGGACTTTAAATAAATACGCTGCCTTGGGTGCCACTGCCAAACTGTCGTTATGAGAGTCCAATCAAGACAAAATGAATTGTAGAAGAAAAACAATATTTCAATGCATTGACTACATGACAGCTTACTCAATATCTAGATGGAAACAAAAGGTTGCGAGGCATGAAAAAATAAATTACTTTTTAAATACATTACTGGAATGCCAGTCAAAGTCAAGTATAAAAAGACAAGCCATACTCAACTCAAACCACTTCTCAAACTTTTCAAACTTGCACTGCAGTTCTAATTATAATTTATATTCAGCTTTCTAAAAGTACCAAGTAACATGCTGAAATCAGCACTCTCTGTGATACTCCCACTTGTAAAAATGTTTCTTATCCAGAAAAGACCAGCTGCCTGACAACAACTATCTACTGGTTTCATGGGGAAAACATGATCAAAGTAAAAAATGAACAGCAAACAAGAAACAAGCTCAAGATAAATTGCTTAAAGGATTGCTGCACAGGTTATGGGCCACACCTCATAGATTGCCATTCTGATTAGTTTTCAAGGTAAAGCCTGCAAAAATGACTGCAAGTCTCCAACAAATGTAATGGGCTTCTGAAAATACTGTAATACTGTCCTTTATTACAAATATTGTTATATGCATTTCAATACCTAAGACTTATATGCTATCTAGTTATGTAAATATTCTCTGCATGGCAATAACAAAAAGGCTTCCAATGTTGGTAATTCTTTAACAGAATGCTTAATAAAGCTTACTTGCATCTTACACTCTCAGACAAGCTTACCTGATAGTCATTAAAGCATTGCTACTTAAACACAGAGCAACAGGCACTGTAACAACATGCCTTTTCTGAATAAGAAGAAGCATAAATCAACAGTATAAAAATATGACAGAAAACCAGAACATTCTGCAAAATCAAGGAGAGATGAAAAGCCACTGTAATAATTGTGTCTACCTTGGATGGGGGATACTCTGCACACTTACACTTCATAACTGCTCCTTGCCTTGCTTGGACACATCCATAGTCACTATGTGGGGGAGTGGGATGCATCAAGTATGTCACAATTTGAAATGTTTCTGGCTGACGATGATGGCCTTGACACATTTGTCATACATCTCAGCCTCAGAGCAAGAAATCTGGACATAGCCATAAACAGAAGTGAGACAAAGGCCCACAAATAAGGACAATTTTAAATATTGCTCTTAGAAAGATAATAGAATAGTAGGTCTTGCATTAGTATGAATTTTCTGAAGGGTATGAAATCTGAAACTCAAATGTCTGTCATTGTTTTCTAACTTCGATCTTTAATTATTTGCCACTAATTTGCCTGAAAACCATAATTTTATGAAAAATGGACCAAAAATGTGATGCAAAAATATAAAATAGCCAGACAATACAGCTGGTAACCTGTCAAAGAAGGGACACTTTTTAAAAAATTAGTACTGTTAACTTGAGCAGCTGACAAAATAAGATAATCTACATGCATTTCTGAAATTAAAAGTAATCTATAACTCTGATTATTACAACTATTTATTAATTGTAAACCGTCCACATTTTCTTCCAAATTTGCCATTTTGCAGAGGTATTATTAGGGGGAGAACAACATTTTGAGCCAAAATCGGGGACAGTTGAGAGGTTTGGATATACCTAATTTTATAAAGCGATTTATTTGCACATACCTCTCATCCTCTTAACGCAAGAAATCTGGACAAGGCTAAATATATTGGGGGAGCATGCAAACAGTACTAACAATTGCTCTTGTATAAACTTAAACAGTCGACAGAACAACAGGTCTTGCTTTAGCATGCCTTTTTCTGAAGAGTATGAAGTCTGAAACTCAATGTCTGTCATTATTTAGTGACTTCATTCCAAAATGATTTGCCAGAAAACCCAAAATTTATGAAGAGCAAACCAAAAATAAGCAAAATCTATTCATTTTTCAAAAATCTGGACAGTTAAGCGGTATAGTTTACCTGGGGCTGTCTTAGTTTGCTGCCCTTCCCCCCTCATAAAATCATGGTCGAATGGGATCTCCCCCCTGCAGCTATTCCAATGTCCCATTCCTTTACTATTTCACCCCATTTACCATAAACACTGTAATGTGCATACTGCTTTACTTCTATGATGATTTGGATTTAATTTAAACATTTTATTTTACATTTTGCAGCACAAACACTAATAGACATCTGCTAAAAAAGCAATGCAGTCTCACAATGAAAATAGACTTAGCATTAAAACTTCTCTGCCCTTGAAACTCACATTCATTGAAACAGAATTGAAATAACACATTCAAAGAAAATACATCTGGCCAGTGGCAGATAAAGGGCTGTTTTCAAATCACAGGTCGCTTGCACAGGAATCATACATGTGTTCTTTGATACACCTTCCTGATTGTATTAAATTATATTCCTTGTATAATACAGTACAGCTGTTAGATGATATTTTAAATGTATTGTTTTGAACAATTTCCCAGTAACCAATGAAACAAAATGAATGCATCAATAATGACAAAAACTGCCCAGTTCAGAAGATTTCCATCATAAAAGTCTACTCAAACTTCTACAATCCACCAGTATCAGTAAATATGCACGATCTCTGCAGAAGTAAAAATCATCTAAATAATTCCACATTAAATAGATATGTAACTAATGAAGACATTGCTGCTAGCAAACAACTTTATATTTCATTGTTTCATCTACAAATAAAGTGCCTATTGCCATTGAGGAATAAATTGCCTATGTTACATTAAAAAAATGATAAGCTAGTAATATTGCAATAGGGAATGGATGACAAACTGATAACAGGTTAATCATTACTAGGTATCTCCACCAAAAAGGACATTGTCAGGACTGCAGCACCCACCCCCTTTAAAAGTAGAACACAGTGCAGTATCAATAATGCATCTATATACTGTGGGAGTAGAACCCACAGCCTTCTGCATAAAAAGCAAGTACACTACCTGTTGTGCCATTAACAATGTAAGCATACACAGTATAAGCATCAATACATTCTTTTCATGCTCACAGCTCCTTGTAAAATGCAAGTTTACAAATAATCCTCAACAAAATAGTAAGACCAGAAAAAGTCACTGGTAGATGCAAGAAACAAAGTCCTGAAGAGACAGAAGGCAATAATTCAAATAAAAAGTCATTTTATTGCAAACAGTAAGTGCTTTTGCTGTATGCCATACCGCTTCCTCAGACATCATTGCAATTAAAAACAACAGGTCTTAAATGTTCAAATATTCATTAACCAATGAAAATCAATATCAGTCAATGAAAATTAATAATGATGATATTTTTTATTGATTTTCATTGGTTAATTAATATTTGAATTATTGCCTTCTGCCTCTTTGGGACTTTGTTCCTTGTAAAATGCACTCGACATTCAACTGTATCTCTCAACTTTGAAGCACAAGAAATCTGGAAAAATCCAAAATTTATTGGAGGGGCCCCCAAAACTAGGGACACATTTTAAAAATGTTGTGTATAATCTTGTAAAGTTGCTAGAATAAAATGCTGTGTTACCACCATGCATTCCACTGCCAGGTCTTGACCCCAGGACCCTGTATACTACAGTGAGAGCAACATACCACTATGCCAAATCAGCTGTTTCTTGAAAGGCAGGTAGTCTGAAACTTAAATGGCTATTATTTAGTGAATTCAGTTCTCACTACAGCTCTCAACTTCTTAGCACAAAACACCTAGACAAAGCCAATAATGGGGGAATACATCCCCCAAACATATTCAGTGAATTCAGTTCTCACAATAGCTCTCAATCTGTTAGCACAAAAAACCTGGACAAAGTCAATAATGGGGGAATACAGCCCCCAAAATAGGAATACATTTCAAATATTGATCTTATAAACAGAAAATTGCTAGAATAAAATGTTTTGTGTTTCCATGTACTTTCTGAAGAATATGAAGTCTGAAATTCAAATGCCTGCCATTATTTAGTGAATTCAAAATCCAGAAAAACCACAGATTTTATGAGGAACAGAACAAAAATATGAGGCAAAAATTTCACAAGTGGTGATGGGTAGGGAATTCAAGCTCTTGCTACCTACTCCCAAGATACAGGATTGAATCTAGCCACAAGGTATATTTCCTGACTTCTTTCTAGCTACTGGGACATTTTACACACACACACACACACACACACACACACACACACACACACACACACACACACACACACACACACACACACCCTTCATTAATACAAGCAGTGTTTCAGTCCAAACAACAAGTACCTGTATAGTTTCAGTCTAAACAAGTATTCTCCTGCAGCTTTGTTAAAGCCCTGCTCCAGCACAGTTTCAAAAAGAAAGCCCTGTGTAGCTTCATTCCACACAAGCCCTGCTCCAGCTTCAAGACGAAAGCCCACGAGAGAGAGCCAAAGTCCTGTCCTTCCTGCCAAAGCAGCCTGCAGACATTGCAGTCTGATCCCCTTCCAGTCTATGCAGTTGTAACTACATAGGCCTCTGGGATCTCTGTATGCAAAATGCTATATTTCTAATCCAGACTGGTTCACCAGCAGTTCAGATTCCTGCATGCATGCGTGGGTTCCAAGAATGCCAATCACTCATGCGCGGAAATCCGGGATTCACGTTTGTTTTTTTATTTCATTTTTTTTGTTTGTTTTTCTTTTAATTCTTTAATTTTGTTTTTATTTGCTGGGGCTGGAGTCCTGCAGTCCAATAGCACAAGCCGTCACTGCCTCCATGTCTCCTTTCATGTATGCAATCAGTTTACCTATTTTCGGATCATCTGCATACAGACTGTAGAACACCTCAGATGAAAAAGATAGATCTGAAAGATACAATCTAAATACGTATGGGCCTTGGGTAGAACCCAGTGACTGTAACCTTAAGTTTAACCCATCCAGTTGCTGTATGACACTTACCATGTCCTATTTGTGAGCCATGCAGCTAGCCATCTTATCAATACATTGATACCAAGTTGTTCTAATTTATTGATCAATGTTTTGTGTATGACCCTATCAAATGCTGAAGTTAAATCTATATAAACTCCATCACAGCACTATTTTTTCTGTTCACAACTGTTATTATTTTGCTGTAGAATGTCATATTATAGGTGGTAATAGATCTATTTTCAACATATGCATGCTGATATATGGTTAAAAGTCCCAACCTTTCCAGCTCTTACAATAATTTATCCAATATAACCTTCCACATTATGTTTCAATAATATGAAAGTAAACTTTTGGGTCTGTATGATGCTGTTTGTCCTTCTCCCCTTCCCCTTAAAGACAGGTTTAACAAGTGCATGTCTCTAATCTTGAGGAATCTCCACATATTTATACAACCCAGTAAATAACAAATATAATTGCACTGTAAGTTCATGGTGATGTGTTCTCAAGTCATTATTATTAATTCTGTCTTCTCCCTGTGCTTTGTTTGGACTCCAGTTTGTGTATTTCTTTTTCAATATAATCTAATTTGATTTCAGTATCTGTGGTTTCCTGAATGTCACTAAGACAGTTTATTACCCCCTTTGTGGAGCCAAACTGCTTTGTATATGATTTTGTAAATATACCTGTAATCTGTTGGAAGCAGGCCTATTCGACCCTGGACAGTTTGACCCTGGACTGTTTACCTCCAGACAGTTCGACCCCAAGGTATTTCTATACAATTTCATGTATAAATTTATATTTATTGTCTATGGGATTTTTTAGTGGAGAGTTTGACCCCAGACTATTTGACACTCAAATATATTCTAGTAAGTACTTTATCGTTATGTTATTATTTAATCAATTATTCCATAATAATATTGTTAATTTTTCATTGCAAATATATATATGTTGTTGTTTGTCTTTCGGCTTTTCCCGGTAAGGGGTCGCCACAGCGGAACTCCGGTCCACTAATGATTGGCAGTAGATTTTTACAAAACGCCGAGGTGCCAGCTCGATGCTCAACCTTCAACAAAGGCATGCCCATTTACGCATGCATGTCTTTCGAACGCTACCCAACCGCGGGGAGGACATGCAGACTCCACACAGAAGGCACTTCCAAGCCCAGCCGAGAATCGAAAGGGAGAACCTCTTGCTGTGAGGTAACAATGCTACCGCTGTACCACTGTGGCATTACCATTGTAAATATATATTTCACTTTAATATTTTTAATTTAATTATTACATGGGTTAGTATAAATACAACACAGACTTTTAACATATAATAACTAGTATTATGTTTTTAACATATTATGACTATTGCTACTTTATAACATACTTTATAACATATTTTTATAATAAATTAAACACTTTTTTATTTTATATTATGTTGATATTTTAATCGATCTATTATGAATTATAAATAAATTGTTTAAAATTAAATGAAATCAATATGATGATGGGTTGGATATTTTAAGAAAGATTTTGCACACACACACACACACACACACACACACACACACACACACACACACACACACACACACACACAAACACACACACACACATGATTTTAATAGAAAAATGACTGGCAGTGTATGTGTAATTATAGATCTCGTACCTCACAATTTTTTTTGTTCAAAGATCGATATTTTCATCAAAAAAGGAATAGCTATGGACACAGTTGTACTACTGATTTACAATTATTATTTAAATGTGGGATGTTGAGAAAAATTTCTAATTATCCTTCAGTTAAGTACATACATGTGTATTATTGTTTTGTTGATGACTTTTCATTTTTCTGGTCAGTAAAGGAGTCACAGCTACAAGAATTTATAGAATATTTCTGCTTTACAACGGTTTGCTAACTAATCTAGATGTTTGCAGCATTATCTAGTCCAGAGTTTCTGTTTATTAATGTATTGCATATATGTGTTTTTACATTTTTATTTTAGGTTATATTTGTAGGGATACTTTATTTTTTAATGCCTTAATTGTATTTTTATTGTTAATTTGATTTATTTTATACAATGTTAATTTTACCGTTATACAGTAACTCTGGACTAGTTTGTGCTGTGAACTTCCGGATGTTATTGCTACTGCTTATTTCCTTCTTGTTTTTGCAGTTATTGTTTTTTTTTTATATATAATTCAACTAACTAATTGCATTTTTTTGTAAAGTATGTGTAGTCGAAGCACATAAATAGAAAAGAAAAAGACTGTCTAAACCAATTTAAAAAATGTTTAAACAGTCTTTCTTTTCTATTTATGCTTTGGTGTGCTTTGGCTTCACTTACATTATTTTTTTATTCAGGTCCAACCATCTGGGGTCAAACTGGTTGGGGCGAATTGTCGGGGTCCAAACGTCCTGTACCCAATCTGCTGTGCCTGATAACACATTTTAGATCTACACATAATTTATCAATTTGATTGTCTTTACTCCTTCCACATCATATATATTTATAAAATGGTTTCCTATTATGCTCAATATCGTTATATACATTTTCTTCAATTTTTTCTTGATCTTGTTTCACACTGTGTTTAATTAGTCTGTTCAGCTTGTTTATTTTAGTTTTCAAAGTCATAGTTTGACTTATTTTCTATTTCTATAATTTTTGTCTCGCACATTTAATCAAGTATCTTATGGAAATACACCCTCCTGAAGTTGTGTGCCTAGATCCTGATGTTAAACATGTTTTTAATTGTTTGCATTCAAATACTTTCTCTTTCAAAACTAACCACATTCCTTCTGCAGTTTTTCCACTGAATGTATCACTCCAAATAGTTTTACATGTTGACAATACCTATCAACCTCTTAGCATAAGAAATCTGAACAAAGCCTAAAATAATTGGGGACAAAGGATCAAAAACAGAGACAGATTTTAAATATTACTCTTAGAAAGTTGAGAGAATAACAGGTTTTGTGTTAGCATGCATGTTCCGAAGGATGGAGAGTTTGAAACTCATTATTTAGAGACTTTAGTACTCCGTGATTTGCCAGAAAAACACAATTTTTGAGTCACAGACTAAAAATATGAGGCAAAAATCTGGTCAATCTGCAAAAATCAGGACAGCTGAGAGGCATGATATTGACTTGTTTGCTTCCATGTAATCTGCTATTAATCTTCTGTGTATTGGTTTAGATATGAGTTTGGAAGAATTATCTAGCAACAAATTAACCTGATTACTACACATAAATGGTGGTAAAACTTGACATGAAGTAACAGCAATTTCTTTAGGAACACAACCAGTGTCTAATATGTTCCATCCCTTAGTAGGGTTTTTTACAATCTGAAACAACTTTTGCTCCTGAACATACATTGTAAATAATTTCCTTATGAATGTTGTTGAATCGATATTATTCCAGTCTGCTGCCGGTACATTTAAGTCCCCAGCCACTATTATTCTTCCCTCCTTTGTTTCTTGTAAAAAATGTATGAATTCCTCTAAGTCAACAGCAGTTGACTTTGATAGTCTATACACTCTAACGATTGTTATATGTTCCAGGGTTGTCTTTATTGTCACAGTTACACAGTCTACCATACTAGCGTTATCACTGAACATTTAATAATTACAGGTCTCACAACAATCTTTAATCCCTATCATGACATGTCCAAAGGAATTTTTGTTAGAATGTCTGTTACAGTCAAAACATTTATCCTTGACAGAACTGGTTTCCATCATTGATCTTTAACCATGCTTCACAAACAACATCAATCTTGTGGGACCATAGCATTTTTCCAATAAGAAAATGTTATAATTAATGCTCCTATCATTAACAACCATGAGAGATACACCAAATGTTGCTATCTGTAATCTGTTAAATTTTCTACCTGGCAAAATTATTGGCTTGCATTTGTCATATATTGCAAAATATTTCTTGCAAAAAATGATTTTTCCTGATCTTGACAAGTGCACACCACCCTGTCTAAACACGTGTGCCCAAAATTAGGCTTGGATGCTCTATACATTTTGATTTTTTTCAAATGGGACATTTTTTATGTAGGTATTTACCCAAAAATCTTTTCATTCACAGTGACCTAACTCTCCTTTTTATATGCAATTTGTGAAAAATATGTCCTAACACCTTTAGAAGCTATACTACTTAAAAGGGCTCTAAGTCCCCTACTGACAGTCAAAGAGTCCTCACAGATGAGATAATTTGTACCAACATGAATAAAAACAGATCCATACTTCTTAACATTAAGGCATTCTAAGGCCTTTTTCACATCCTCTATTTTTGCTCATGGGAAGTATAACATTATTCGATGTTCATTATCTTCTCTGCAAATGTAAGTATCAGTTCCTCTAATAATTGAATCTCCAATTACAAGAACATCTTTTCTGAATAGATCTGAAGAATCTTCATTTTCTAATATCATAATATCTGCTCTATCAATTATTCAAAGGAATTATCATCACCGTTAGTCTTATTAATTACATTGTTTTCATTGCTTACCACATTTACAAGCATACAATTCTTATCCAGAGTGTAGTTACTACAGTCTTTATCCTGCATGAAGTACTACAGCCCTCAGATTTTACATTGAACTTTAGCAAGCATTTGCTACAGTTAGACCAGACATGGAGCACTATGGAGCTCAGGTTTGACCACAAATGCAATAAGCTGGCATTGCACAAAGATTGATCGGGATGATGGATGACTGATAGTATTGCACCCACTAATACTTTGAATTCATGGCAGTTGCACCTTTTGCCCCACTCTACCTATGCCACTACCCACATATGTTAGACTCTTGGAAGTTTGGAATCTGAAAAGCTTTCCTTAAGCTAATACCAAAAAGTATTTGGACTCCATTTTGCAGCCAAGGAAATGCATTTAAACTGCTGCATTTACCTTACCATGTAATCGTTTTTTGTGCTACCTTGTTTGTGTTTGTTCTGAATCTAAAGTTAAAGCTATTAATTGAAGGCATTTTTCTAGTTTGCAGCACTTTATAGCTTGGAGTATCTTTTAAGTTGTTTCTGTGCTGTACCTAGGTTTTTAGACCACTTATGAGTAGGTTCTCTCATTATTCTGAGTTTTAGTATCTTTCCTCCAAATGTAAAGCTGCAGGTAGAAATTGATTTTGATTTTACAGTATCCACTGTTATAAGTCTGAACTCATAAGTGAAGTAATCAGCACAGGTAATCTAATTCTGTATTTTAGTCACTTTTCAAATTTAAAACAATATGCCAGCTTTGACCAGCTGTGTGAGTTGTAACTAGAGTCATATTAAACTCAGTGAACGTGGGAAATGTCTGCAGTTCTGTGAAAATAAGAACTATTGGTTAGAGCTTTAAGGTATTTGCAGCCACAGCATTACTCAGCTAATTCTGTGTTTAGTCATTTTTCAAACATTATTTCCAAAGACTGCTGATGTATTTTTAAATTATTTATTGCATTTTTCTGCATTTCATCACTGTAATGTGTATTTACTTGTCCTTGGTCTAGCTGCTGCTACTGTGCTTTGGAATTGCTTTAAAGTATGTGTTCTTCATTGGGGGCCTTAAAATCACCTTGTGATTACTTGTTGTAGCTAGTTGTTTGAATTGTTTCCTGCTACCTTTTCACTTTTGGCTAACTAAAGTGTGCATTTACATCGACAAAAGACTGGAATTCCAATTCTACTGGCAGTAGAAAGCCTGGTGTGTCTGACCTGGGAAACACATAGGGCGGATCAAAGTGAGATTGTTTCATTGGCCATATGGCTTTTTAAGTGGTTTAGTTACTTTTCTTTCAGTCTATCAATTCAACTACTCATCATACACCAGCAGCATTTAGCAGTGGCTTGTACAGATGCAGACACTTAGAAACTAACTTTTCCCTTTAACATTTCCCCTGTAACTTTACCCAATACTCAGTTGTGCAGAGCAACTTGTTTGTATGATGAGTATTTCTGCTGTTGAATTCTGTCATGCATAGCCTAAGTTAACCTACTGAACCACTTCTTGGTAGTTCACATAAAAAGATCAGACACCACGGATGGACAATTTACCAATTTCTCTGCCACAAGCTTAGTAGATTTGGATGTCATGAGGCAATGTAAGAATTATCTCATGTTCGACAATCAATGGGTGGGAGATTGGCCTAATGGTTAAGGTGTTTACCTTACAGACACAAGGTGCAGGGTTTGATTCTCCCATGGGGTAACTGGCTAGGCTTAAAATGGCCTGAAAAGGGAAGGTAGCCTAGTATTAACCTATGAACCCTATGAACTAATCCTTAGAGAAACAGATGCAGTATGTGAGAGATAGAGGGAAGACACTCACACAAAAGCATACAAAATAAAAATCAGATTGTCAGTAATGTAAGCATTACACCCAGCTCACACAACACTGACCCAACACGTAGACCAGTATATGCTGAGGCACTTAAAAGCAACCTTCCTAAACCCCAGTGATGTCATAGACATTCATACTACAAAGATAATCCTCAGCAACCCCAAAAGCACTCCACCAATACAATAGTAAACACAACACATGCAGCCACACCCCTTGGTGCCATAACTACAAAGTGTATAAGGAAAGCTAGCACACTACTCAATAATTTAGTCCTAGGAGATTCCATTGTAAGACAAACAGATGCCCCACGGCCAGGATCTGCCAAATCACCCACGCACTCAAGTCATTACATCACAAGTACCATAATGACTCAGATACATTCCATGTGGTTGTAAATGTACTTTCATGGGATATATGAAGACAGACATTATGGAGCTCTCTATCTATGTGTCCCAGGCTGGTATGTGCATAGCATTGAGCAGCATTCTACCTTCACCAAGGATGATGGCACAACATGAACAAAAGACAATTGATTCAATAATTGGCTAGGTTTCTGGTGTCATTCTAAGGGGGGTATAATATTTGTCAGCATGGGAAGATATAGTCAACAGACCACATTACCTTGCCAAGGATGGTTTGTCACTCCTCTAAGCTGTTTCATACTGGCTAAAAGATTGTCCACACCCATAGTGCCTTTTTTAGTTAATCTTAAACTGACAAAATTTATACCCTAGTAAAATGAACCCAAGGGACTCCTGCTTAATGCCAGGAGCATAAACAAGAATCTCCCCTCCCTCCAGGCTCTCCTAACCCTGGGGAATGTGGACCTCACTATGGTTATTGACACCTGATTTAAAGCCGTGAGAGCAACTTAGCAGTGCAGCATTGCAAAGCCTTCCACACATTTAGGCCAGCTACTGCACAAGCAGGGACCAACGTCGAACAGGACAATATGCTTGAGGTTTTGCAGTCCAGATTTCCATAGGCAAAGTCCCATATCATTACCTTGCAAGCTGTAAGTCACCCTCTATGGCCCAAGAAACAAATAGCTCCTCCTTAAACTTACAGGAGGATCTTACCATTCCATTCAATACCAAATTCATAGGCAACTACAACAACCCCTTTATAAACTGGGATATGTGCATGACTCCACACTTACAGGCCAAGATATTCCTGGACTTTGTAAATACAAAGACCTTGGACTAGATAGTCCATACACCCACTAGATGTACAAACGTACTCGAATTGGTACACAGAAGCATGGGAAAAATGCTGCGCCCCCTGTGTAGTGACTTGCCTGGTAAGGTCAGATGGCAAAACTGTCTCCTTCTTGATAAAAATCAATTATGTGATCCTGGCTAACCTTGTAACATTTAATAACTATTCTAAGGCAAATTTCCTACTTCCCAATAAGTGATAATCTGTCAAAATGTCAACCTCCGCCCAACCTTAAGAACACAGCTGCCTATGCAGAATTATTCACTCATGTCAATAAATGCATAAAGAGACAGCTGCACTTACCATAAATCACCTGGAACTAAATCAAAAACCCAAACCACACTGCTAGAATCCAAATACAAACAGACTGCACAACAAATCAAAAATGTAATAACCAAGATAAGGAAGTGCTACACTCAGCATAATAAACATACTTTCATTAATATAAACAAACAATTAAGAAAGGAAAATTCAGTCTACTAAAGTCAAATTTGAGGTTAGGGCAAAGAACAACCACAAGGCTTTTTTAGCTAGGTCTGAAATCTCAAAGGCAGCACAGAGCAGTGTGCAGAACTGGTTGCAAATGGATACATATACATGGAACCAAAATATATAGCAGGTCTGTTGGCTGACAATTTCTGCTCCAGTTTTAGTCCCCTCTTCCCCCAGATGCTCCCCAAGAAATTCCATCAAACTTAAGCCCCCCCCAACTATCACTAGAGAGTAGGTCCAAGATGCAGTCTCCAAAGCCAAAAACACTGCATTGCTAGTCCTTAGTAATATACAAGTATGCCTCTTAAAGAGTCTGAAACATGACCTATCAGGACTACTGGAGTCACTGTTTAATCATAGCCTACAGACATGCTTTATGCCATGTGACTGGAGAACTCATCCCTCTGCCCAAAGGGGGCCATCAACGGACCCAGGGAACTACAGACCTATAAGTCTGTCTAATCTGATATGCAAAGCTGTGGAAAGAATTATCATGTAAATGATTAACAAGTATATGAAACAGCTTCAGACACTGGATCCAACCCAGTTTGGTTTGGTAAGGGCAGTCCATGCCTACTTAACCCAGTGGATTTCTTTAAGAAAGTCACTAAGACAATAGATAAGAGCAGAACTGTGCATACTTCATACTTTGACCTGGCTAATGCATTTGATACAATACCCATCAAATCCACAGATATAGGTATAAAGACCTATAGTACCTGTTGGAGAGACCACCTCCACAAACAGGCTAGTCACTAGTGTAGTCCCTCAGGGCTGTGTGCTGGGTCTACTTCTTTTGGCATCTACATCTTGGCAGTCTAGGCCAATGTCAAGGGCATCTGGCGGAACCATGTTTGTAGATGATTGCAAACTAAGAGCAGTCATAGAATCCCACAAGACACTAACATCCTACAGAAAGGATTAACACAGACAATTGACTTATGCCAAAGCCACGACTTAAAACAAAATCTTAAGAAATATAAAATAGTACCCTTTTGAAAATGAGCCATCCTATTAAACTACCTCATCATTAACACACCCCTATGAATAGTACCAGTAGTCATGGATTTGGGTCCGTATGTAAATAGTGACCTGGCTTTTGACCAAAATGTTTAAGGTAGGAAGGAAATAATTCTGTGTTGCTCAACTTATAAGTAAGGGCATAGAATCTAAGTCCAAGAAAGTAATTGTTCCACTATATTCAACCCTTATTAGGCCCATCATTGACTATAATACCCCCTTTAATACATTTCTGACCAGGAACATGGAACAGTGGAATGCTCATAGAGGTTCCTCACAAAAAGAATACAGGGCATAAACTGCATGTCCTATGCAGATCACCTCAGAGCCCTATCTCTGTAGTCTATTTCCTACAGAGGTGATCTATGCTTGGCACACAAGGCATCATTGAATCCCACTCTGATGAACCATTTGCATATCTACAAAATTTATAGCATCAGAATTACTCAAGTTATGGATTTAAACTTTGGTTGTGATATAAATAGGACATGTTGGAGGTACAGATTTGAGTCTCAAAGAATTTCACTTGTCGAGAACACCCTTCCCATCCATGTGAAACAGAGCCCTTCCCTAACACTATTCAATAGAAACCTGGACCAGTGTATGGGAAACCAGGAAAAAACATCCCAGGTCTAGCTCCTATGTTTTAATAGAGAGAAGCAGCCTGTAAATATTGCCTTATAGGTTCATAGACTAGTTCTAGGCTAACTGCCCTTATGAGCCATTTTAAGCCTAACTAATTATCCCTTGTGAAACTCAAACCCTGCACCTTGTGTTTGTAAGGCATACACCTTAACCATTAGGCCACCCTCCCAACCCCAAATGGTAATGGCATTCAGGGGGCTCAAACCGTGAATGACTACACTCAAGATATACGCCCTAAAAACTACACTATCACACTTAGCATACATATACACCTTAAAATAACTTCTAAGGCACATAAACTTGTGGAATACATCTAGGAAGCTTGGCTAGGCTTACATAAGCTAGCACATAAACTTGTGGGTTACATTTGGGATGCTTGGCTAGGCTTATAAAGGCCTGAGTGATCATTGTCCTAGTATACACATATGAACCTATAAACTACTTATTTATAAACAGCATCTACCTCAATAACTTCAATCTATACCCCATTTCAGCCTCCTAAAAAAGTCAAGACTAAGACCTGTGTCCAATCTCCAGTCAATGTAGCTCACATTACCATTTATTTAATTTTATCACTATGTCCAGTGATGGACATTTCAAAAGACAAACCAAAACTCTAAGTATCAGTTTTTATATTAGCTCTCCGGTCTTTCTAAAAAGGGTGTAATTCACTGGTCTTGTGTTTTTCTTATTGCATTAAGAGCTGTAATTATCATTGATCTGTGGCATCTGTTTTCTTAAGTCTTGCCAGTTGTGAAATAATTACATGACATGCATCATCTCTTTCATTTCACATACATATTTATACTTGCCTACTGCCTAAATAAACTTGTATGCTTGTGTTCTGCATACTTAGACACAATTACTCCTATTACTATTTGATTTCATTAAATTGCAATACCAACCCTTCCCTCAAATGCATATATTATAATTAACTAATCTGTTTCACCATACATTGTGGTCCTGACAGTAGAAACCAGCAAAAGGACCCAGAAATCATTACACTATCTAGACCCTTTGCCACCTGAGTATATGAATAGGTACATGCATAAGAAAGGACTGGTAAATCCAAGGGCTAGCCCACAGAACAGTTTCTAACAATTTTTTACAAGTTCTTTAAAAATGTTCTCATTTACCGAACTGTAAAGTTTGGAGTTTCATCAGGAAATTACAGACTGGCCATAAACGCATCAGCTTAGTAGAACTACTATATTACCTATATATTTATAAACATATATATATATATATATATATATATATATATATATATATATATATATATATATATATATATATATATATATATATATATATATATATATATATATATATGTATATATATATATTCTTCTTTAAATTAATACATTTATACATATGAAGAGTACCTTAAAATTAAATTCTCCATTTCCTCACCATAGGCAATAGAAAATGTTCATTCCCTTTTCTCATCTAGCAGTCAGAAAGGAAAAACATTTTTTTTCTTGTGTTTCTACTGGAAGTCACAGCAATTAACTTGCCATAGCAGGTATTATATCAGTGCCCTTGCACTCGTGTAGACTTGTGTTTTAAACTGCAAAATGATGACTCAGCTGAAAGTGTGTTTTTGATTTTAAGCAATAAAATGTAATGTGTTTCTAATAATTTCCAAATCCCAAACTATTTTCTTTGTGGTATCCAGTTCTGTAAATGACTCATTCACCATATTTTTCTTAAACAGCACTACTAAAAACAAATTTAAGTTAATTGCTTTGCACAACGTTTCCCTATTTGATCAGATGTTGTGGAGTTAATTATACTGCATGCTTAAAACTTTGTTTATCAATACAATAATTACTTTTACTATGTGGGAATCAATTTATTGTCTAATAAATTATTTGCTGAGGCTGTTGCACTTACTCACCTAACAGGTCCAAATGAGTTGTTCATACTTCACTCAAGACTTAAAGGGTCTTTTAAATTGAGTCCAGATTTTAAAAGGGTGCAATAACTTTTATACAAATGTTAACATTTTGGCTAAACTTTGGAATTGTCTTATTCTGGATCAAAATCAAAACTTATATCACCAGGCTTATTAAAGCAGAAAGGTATCATATCACTACACTGTTACAGTTTGTCTATAAGAGCAAAATAGAAAAATAAAGAAAAAGACAGCAAACATTTGAGTAAAAAACTAAAACTGTTAATGTTATAAAAGTAAAATCAAAGTAGACATTCCCCCAACAAATTTTAGGATTATACCCGTACTACTTGTTAATTAACTCCATGGTCATGTCAGTACCTTGTCAGGTACTTCTTTTCTTCTTTCTGATTTTTTATTTTAACCTTTCTGTTTGAAACTTTATAAATGTATAGATTATGTTCATGTTCATCCTAGTAAAAGGACCACTTGACAAGAAGCTTTATATAATAAAAGAAAAATAAATAATGCATTTATTGTCTCTTATAACAGTTACAGCCATACATGCACAAAGCTGCTACAAGGCAATATATTAAATCCACATTATTTTAACATTAATCAAATCAGTTTTGCAAATGCACTGAGAACTCACAGCAAGCTCACCTTTGTGACCTTTCATGTGGTGCTTTATGTTTGTTTTGTATGGGACTGAAACTTTCAGTGAAGTAAGACAAATGATGAGTCATTGCTTATCATGTCTGTGTACAGACTTCCTTTATACATGACGCAAAACAATTCCCTAGCCATCTGTAAACACAGTCTATACAATTGGATAGAAAACCACACTTTTATGCCTGAGGCTTGTAATAATGATCATTTAACCAGAGGAAATTAATAAGTAATAGTAATACTTGGGTGCTGTGCATAAGCTACTCATAGTTTCATTGATTCATAGGTAAGTACTTGGCTAGCTGCCCTTGCAGGCCATTTTAAACCTATCAATAGTCCCCTTTTTGTGTTCAAAATAACATCCCATTTGGTTAGAGATTAACCTTACCCATCCCATAGTAAATAATTAAATATTTACTATGGGATGGGTAAGGTTAATCTCTAACCAAATGGGATGTTATTTTGAACACACAAAGGGGACTATTGTGTTCAAAATAACATCCCATTTGGTTAGAGATTAACCTTACCCATCCCATAGTAAATAATTAAATATTTCCCCAAATGAGAATAACTGGGATCATACCATAGATAATTTGAGATAAAGCATTTCGGAGCTGTATCAGTCCATTAGTAGCATGGGGGCAGTCCTAGGGTTAATTTTCTCTTTCACATCCATAGATCTAAGTAGCTCTTGAAAACAGACAGAGGTGAAACTTGTTTTATGTGGATAGGGAGTCTGTTAAATAGTAGGGGTATCCTCTGTGAGTTATACCTGTCCCGCCAAACCTTTCTGTTGATGTTGCAGAAGAGGTTTAGATCCCTAGACTGAGTATTTCTGATGCCATTTGACTTGCTGATGTGCAGTAAATCCATCAGTAATGGGTCAGAGAATGGCTTGTTTGATAGGGACTGGTCACCTCTTAACAATCTGTAGGATACTTCTCATAGTGACAGGGCTTTGAGTCAGTCCACGTAGGACATGTTGTTTAGGCCTTGTGTCCTTTTAGTGAAATATCTGTGTGGACACTTTAGTTGTTGTATGTGCAGTGTCAGACACATGCCAAAAGGGGCATTATATTCAACAATTGGCCTAATGATGGCTAGTAAATGGGGACAATGACATCACGTGTATAAGCTGTGCAATATAGAAGGAGATTCTTACAACAATACACCTATGTTGGTCACAAGTTAGGTTACTGTCCACTAGAGTTCCCAAACCTTGAACAACTGGATTAACTCTTAGGGGTGTATTGTCAATGTGGGATTTCCCTGGGGTAAATTACTTCCAAAAGGATAAAGTATTTTTTTCTTGGTATTTAGTTTGTGAATATGATTTTGATGCCGGTTATTTATTTGAGACAAACCTTTTTGCAGGATAGATAAGTAATTTAGGGATTCGGTGACTGCTATAGATTGTAGTAATCTGAAAAAATAGTCAGCCAGAAATCTTTTTTATTGGCTTTTACTTCCAAAAAGCAGATGCCAAAAAGGAGAGGTTCCAGGGGGGACTCCACTGGTGACTAACTTGTCGAGGTAACTTCAACAATTTTGACCATCTGCATCCTATCTGTGAGCCAGGTGGCAATCCAGTGGATAACATAGGAGTTTATTCCTAATTTATTTAGCTTTTCTATTATTTCTGAGTGGTACATTTTGTCAAAAGCTTTGTCCAAGTCAAGGTATGCAATGTGTACCATTTTGCCTTCATCCATTGCTTTGGTGACCTTTTCAAAAAAGTCTACCAGGTTGAGTAAGCATGACCTGCCCTTGACAAATCCAGACTGAGACAGGTCTAAGATTTGGAGGTTTCATATGCCCTCATTGATTAATTCCATCATAAGTCATTCCATGCCTTTGGATATGAGGCTGGTCAGACTTACTCCATGCCTCATAGGCCATACATTTATTATGTATCCATGAATGTATGAATCTGTTATGATTTACAATCAAATTAATGAAATGATAACCATTCAGTACCTTCTTGATGACAAAAAAGCAGCTGAAAATGCCACTGGGTAAAAATAAATAAATAAATGAATAAATAAATAAAACAGGTTTTATTTAGGGATAATGAACCATACACTACCCAGTTTGGGGGGGCACCCATTGTATTCCTGTATTTATTCCTGTTTCGTGTTTCTATATTACAGAGGTAACAGCTACTCCCCTGATATAATAATTTCAAGGAAAATTTATTTTTTATGAACGAGGTTTGATGACCTATCAGCCACCAGATAGGTAAATACATCAATTTCTTATGACCTCAACATTACCACTATGATAGCCATGAAGCTATGAAGACACTGAATGCTTGCTTGAGACCTAAAGGGAGGGAAATCCTGAACTTTTAATTATCAGGTCCTATGGGGAAGAGTTGTAACACATGTGGGGTTATATATGCCTAAAGTGTAGTTGTAATAAATATTACATTTGTGAAACCAGTAGGAGCTTTAAAGTGCGTTTTCAAGAGCACTTAAGAGATATAAAAAATGCTAAAATAGACAGCCCTTTAGGCAGTCATTTTTCTGATTTTCATAATTCCAATCCCAATCATATTTGTGGTTGTGTTTTGGAAAAAATTGAGGTATCTTTGGGGGAATTGGTTGTTTAGATAGCAAACTGCGTAGAAAGGAAACCTCATATATTTTAAAATTTAACACTTTGGAACCATCAGGGTTAAATAAAGATTGTAATTGGAAGAATGTAATTTAATTTAATTAACAGTGGGTGTGACTTGTAAATTTTATTTGTATATTATCATGGTGTTTTGTATACTTTTTTACTCTTTGAAGGCCGAATAGCCAAGGCGCTAAGCAATAAATTGGTTGGCTTGCTCGTTGTTGGTGGTATTTCTCTCTTTTTTTTGCTTTTTGTGGTATCTACTATTTGTATGGCTATGGACCCTGCCAGCAATATTTCCCATTTGCTCAGGGAAGATTACTTGGACCAAGGCCAGAGGACTATGGAACAATATGTGACTCAATTGCTGGATAAGAGCTTTAGGTCTAATGATGGTGAGCCTAATGGATCCAATATATTATCCGTTGACCCTGTTGCAACTACAACTAATACTGTGTGTAACTGTTTTATGGGTGAACGTAATCAATGTTGTCCGAATCTGTTTGCTGGTGTTGGCATGTCTTCTACTTCCTCTTTGCTGGTGGAGGCGTGCAATTTAAGAGACAAATTGGAGCGTCTGCTTTATAAGGAATCTTAATGTTTTGTATCTACAACGTTGCCTGGATTTGAATATTTCTCCCAGGGGGTTGCGAACGACTAAATCACCTACTACACCTTTTGATATGAAGAACCCTGAAGACATAGTTTTTCATCAAAGGTGGATCGCAGCAGCCCATAATTGTTCCTTGGAGTGGATCCGTATTCTTATTGATCAGGACCACCTTAAGAAATGTCAACTCAAAGAAGAGATTGTGACTGTGAGTACGGAATTACAGAAGTTTGTCTCCTGCTCAAAATTAGATGACATGCTTAAAGATATTAATGTTGTGTTAAAAAAAAATGGAAGTGAGCCTTGTAGAGTGCAAAAGCTCTAAAATTACCACGGACACGAAAGATTGTAAACTTGAGCAGGCTTTTCTTTATAAGCATAATAATAGACGTTCGTCTTCTAACAACAGGAGTAACAGTAGTTTAAATCATAGTCCTGCTTCAGGGGGCAAAATAAAATTCTAATGCTACTGAGGAACAAGAAAACTTTCCAGCATTGCTGGAGGCTGGTAATGCTTCAGATTTCAATCAGAGATTTCGGAATGACAACCAACGGGCTAATGATAAGTCCATTTCAAACTTTCATGGCAACTGGAATAGGGGCGATTGGGGACAACATAAAAACAATGGTGGTAACTACAAAGGACAATTTAATAAGAAAAAAGATGGAATTGATAAGACATTCTGTTATTAACAATGCTTTATAGCTGAACTTGTCTAATGGTGTAGTGTCCGATGTGGTTAAATCAGTTTTATGTTTAGGTTAAAAATTCATACCCACTGCTTTGCCTAGGTTGCATATTTTGAAAAGTGAGATTTTCTCACTAGGTAGAACGTTACATTTGAAACACAATTTTTTAGTAAAAACGATGGTAATGATGTTAACTACGAATGTTCTGATAGTGTTTCTGAGGATTCTTTTTATTCATGTATGTCTGCTTTAGATAGTTTTGATGAATGTACTGCCAATGATGGTGCTGTTAATGCATATACTGAATTTGATACTAGTGCAATCAAGGCTAAAAGTTATTTTATTCCCCCATATACTAACACATGCATACAGAGCTATATTTCTGTTATTAACTTTGAGGTAGAAAAACATTATAACATGTTAATGTTGTAATAAATCTGATGTTTGCTTTAATTTAGATAAGCAACAATGGATTGAAGTTTGTAAATTTTGCAAAAATAGAAATTTTTTTGTGAAGCCATCTGACAAAAGTAGCCAAATAGTGATTTTGAACTTTGTACAATATTTGGATATGTGCTATATGCACCTAAATGATGGTAATGCTAATGAGAAATGTAACATTGATTGTTATTTCAGAGCTATTGATGAGTATCTGTTATTATTGGATAAGGGACGGCATTTGGATTATTTTTCTTCGAATGATGTTACAGAACTATTTTGTGTGGAAAGCAGCAGTCTTGCTGTTTTCTACTACTTACCCAAGACGCATAAGAGCCTCAATAACTTAAGTGGGAGACCAATTGTTTCTGCTGAAAAATACTTTTTAAAACCTATTAGTATTTTTCTGCATGAATTTTTAAAAATATATGTTTTGGCATTACCCTCATATGTAAGAGACAGCCAAGATTTCCTGACTAAAATACAGGGTTTTAGATGGAATAGTTCTATGTACTGGTTGTGCATGGACGTTAAAAGTTTATATACCAACATTAGGCATGATGTTGGTATTCAAGCCCTGTTTTATTTTCTGGGTGATTTCCCTATGTCTCACTTTGTGATTGATTTGGTGGCATTTTGCTTAAAGAATATTTTTTTTACTTTCAATGGGGAAGTTTTTCATCAACTGCAGGGGACTGCAATGGGGGTGGAAGTCGCCCCCGTGTATACAAACCTGGTGATGGGCAAATTTGAGCTTGATAATATATATCATCATAATTTTTATAGGTCTCAGGTTTTGCTATACTTAAGATTTATTGATGACCTCATTTTTCTATGTGAAGGTCCTATGGATGTGGCCCCTCACTTTGTGGAAGACTTACAGGTTAACAGCATGGGCTTATAATGTGATGGTATCCAGCTTGGTATGGAGGTTAATTGTTTGGACATCAAACTTAGTCAATTGAATACTGGATTGTATAATAACTTTGAACTTAGAAATCAGTTTTTATATCGAAAAAGTTGCCATCCAGATCATTTGATAAAGGTTTTACCTTATAATGAATTTTTAAGGATACACAGATTATGTAATAAGGATGAAGTTTTTTTTCAGGAAATCATGGAATCTGAAAAAATGTTTCTAGGGAGGGGTTATAATACAGAATTAGTTCTGGATGCAAAAGTTAAGGTGATGGAATTAAGATGGCCTGATGTCCAAAATAATAGGGGGGCTTCGAGGTAATGATTATATCCACTAGAATAGTGGTAGTATGTGTTTAAGGTCTAATAATACCTCTACCCAATAGGCAACTAATAATAAGGGGAATTTAAGTGATATCTACTTTGTCACTACTTTTAATGTTATTAGTGATAAAGTAGTGAACACGATTCGTCAGTTTTGGCCTGTGTTGTTTAGAGACAAGGAATTGAATACTTTGCTACCTAAGAGGTTACAAATTTCTTATAAGAGGGATAGAAATCTAAGGGATATGGTTGTACATAACCAGTTTGAACCACCTATGGTGGAAATTAATATAGAAATGCCAATACCTAAAGGTACTATACCATGTAATAGATGCTCTGTATGCATAACTGTAGTTAATAGTTTTAAGTATATTAATGGACAATATTTTTTGCTAGAGGTAGTTTTAGTTGTAACACATGTGGGGTTATATATGCCTAAAGTGTAGTTGTAATAAATATTACATTGGTGAAACCAGTAGGAGCTTTAAAGTGCGTTTTCAACAGCACTTAAGAGATATAAAAAATGCTAAAATAGACAGCCCTTTAGGCAGTCATTTTTCTGATTTTCATAGTTTCAATCCCAATCATATTTGTGGTTGTGTTTTGGAAAAAATTGAGGTATCTTTGGGAGAATTGGTTAGTTTAGATAACAAACTGCGTAGGAAGGAAACCTCATATATTTTAAAATTTAACACTTTGGAACCATCAGGGTTAACTAAAGATTGTAATTGGAAGTATGTAATTTAATTTAATTAACAGTGGGTGTGGCTTGTAAATTTTATTTGTATATTATCATGGTGTTTTTTATACTTTTTTACTATTTGAAGGCTGAATAGCTGAGGTACAAAGCAATACATTTCTTGGCTTGTTCATTGTTGGTGGTATTTCTCCCTATGGGGAAGAGAAACTTTATCAAATGTCTTCTGACCTTAAAGTGCAGTTGAATGTCCTGAAAGTGTACAAGCACATCCAGTCTTATGTTAATAGCAGGAAAATAATCAGTTAAAGGTTTAGATTTATCACACCAAAGCTGTATTTGAGGATGAATACATTCAGGCTATTTTAATGTAGGCCTGGCTAAGGGTCCCTCATCTTCTTAGAAATGTCAAAGGAAACATATTCTGGATCACTGCTGATTTGGACAGACTACAGCTTGGGTTCTGACAGCATGAGGCTTTTGCAGCTACTTTCATTAGGTAATGGGAGCACATAGAAATGGGGACCTTAAAAGCACCATGTGGCTCATCATCTTACTGCACCATCTTTGATTTGTAAAACCAAAATAGGATTGCTATCTGTACTGCTGTGGATTGTGTTGTGAGTTCTATGAGATCTAGGTGGACTAATGACTTCAGTAGCTCATCTGGAACCAAAAGATGTGTTGCTATACAGAGATGATTTTCACATCAAAACTAAAACAGACTCCTCATTCATCCTCATGGCCTTCCATGTTTTATCAGTTTCTAGCTAGAACAGCAGGGTCCCTTAGAAAGAGAATTGATAAAGGAGAGTCTGACATCCTTGGCAAAATGGGGTTTTCAGTAGCAAGGAGAGGTGCCCATCTTATGCTTAGAACATGCGGCTCTGTCAGCTCAGTCTTCAGTATTATTTGCTTTGTGAACCATATTGCCAGTATTGGAGGCAATAGCCACTTGAAATCTGAGCTTGTCATTAATCTCCTATTAGGCAAGCTTTCTACAGATAGCTGTCCTTTAGTAACCAAGACAAATTGAAAGTAAAACACCTTTATCAAATAGGTGAATATCCTGAGGGATAAAGTAGAGGAAATGAAATGAACATGCACTGGTCTAGATAGTCCACAGCCTGGGACTGCCTTTCCAGAAGGTATCCTGCCTTTAAGTAGTTGGCTCCTCTTTGGAGCTATGGTAGAGTCACTATGGTCAGGTTTGACCATCTTTTTCTGGACTCCTCTTGGAGGATGGAGGCGCCTCTCTTCCTTTCTTGGAACTGGTGCCATAGTACCCTAGTGTTCCAAGTTTTATTAAATCAGATCTTAGAATGAAGCCATGAGGGGAGGTACTATCCAAGTGGATTGTTCCATGATCAAAAAGCCCATTGCATTCTCTTATTGAGAAAAGGGACAACATTTATGGACCACTACTGTCCATCTCCATTGCAAAACCTGAATACTTTCCTGAATTTATAGTGATGCGGGTGACATAAGATGACTAGAGCATTTTCCTCCTCAAACATATATTTTTAAAGACCTTCAGATTTAATTTAGTCTTTATGTGTTATTTTGTTGAGGCTGTATCTCAGTCTTTTGACAGAGGGGTGTCAAACTAGGATGAATTAGCTCCCTTAAAAATGACAATGGCCAAAAGAAACATCCCTAATATAGCCTATCTGAACCCCTTCTTAACCTCATTGATCTAAGCATCACCACTGGTGACATTCCTGAAGACTAGAAATCAGCCATTTTAATGCTGTTACATAACAGGGGACCAACTGTGGACCTTGATAACTATTAGACTTATTCTTCTTACCAGCCTCATATGTAAAGCTATGGAATGCATTAGCTCACTCCTTATAAAACCTGACATCGAAAAACCTCTTAACCCTGAACCTTCATCAGAGGATGGCTCTTCCTCTTTAACCTCATTAATTTATTTGAAAAAGTAACAGAAGCAATGGAAAGAAGTTATGCAGCACATACAGCATATCTGGACCGGGACAAAGCCTTCAACACTATTCCCCATTCAGTGTGAGCCAAGAGGTCTGCCTAGTCCAGGTGTGGAAAGTATTGTTCTCAGTTCCCTTGGGTGGGGACTGGATCTGAGGATAAGAATATTTTTAGAAGTGGTAGACGTGTCTGAGAGGTGCTGTTTCTGTGAGGCTTTGGACTTCTTGTTTGTAGGTGGTGGTGATGTATTTCTGCCTGAGAGTGTTCCCTGGTGGTTTCTGGAGGGTCACTTGCTTCCTCATTGGGGGTTCTTCCCTCTGTCCTGCAATAAAGATGGTTATCTGTTCCACTTTTAGCTTTAGAAAGGAAGACTATCACTCAGTTCTTTTGAAATCAAAATTTATTTATTTGGCAGATGTGTACCACTCAGAAGGATGAGTAAACTTACTCTGGCATGCACTTGTTTTCCCTATTTTAGTGTGGTGATACTTAAGGAGGTATTATTCCCTGATGAATATGTGGGTGTGTGGTGTTAGTCTTGGCCGACCCTTTTTTGTCATGATGGGCATGGGCCAAGTTAATTGGGGGAGTGCCCATTTTTCTTTGTGCAATTAATTAAAGAAAAAAAGGAAAAAAGAAAAAAAAATAAGAAAAAAAAGCTATTAGTTCGTACATGTAACCTTTTAATAGAAATAGTATTGTTTTTCAAAGAGACAGTTTGTCTTAGTCAACGTAAGAAAGCCTTTAAATGTCATATGTTCTTCCTTTTAATGTATTATGAGTAAAAAAATGTGTTTCCAAAGAGAATGAATTCTGTAAATAACCAACATAATAACCCAACTCTAACCATTAATAAATGCGGAAAAATACCTATGTTCATTCATAGTGTGATGTCCTCTGTGTAAATCCCTTATTTTGTTGGTGTTGGTGGGATTTAAGATTTTTCTTTATATTAAATGACTTATTTTTATGATCATCTATAATAGCCCATGGGGGTATCTTCCGAACAGAGCTACACTTTTGTGAATGTACTTGCAGGCTCTGAAAGCAAGAAAGTTATCAGTGGTGTACCCCAGGGTTCAGTCTCACGCCCTCTCCAATTTGGCATATTTTTCTCAGACCCTCAGGCTAACACTCTTAGCCTGTGGTTATTTATGTTTGCAGATGACTATAAATTGGGTCTTGTTACATAATCTTCAACTGGCTCACAACTGTTCCAACATGGGTTAGACCATGTTAGTAACTGATGCAAGAACAATGATCTCAAATTAAATGCAAATAAAATGTAACATAATTAATGTTAGTAAACAAAACTTTTTCACATACCATACAGATAACACAATCCTCCAATCAGATGTTATTGTAGGGGATCTACATAATCTTATTGATAATTCCTTACTTTTTGAACATTGTGTCTCCTCTGTAGTTTAAAAAGCCATCTGTCTTGTTCATCTTATTTCCAAAGGTATCTCATTAGATTCAAATCCATCTTAATACCCCACTACTCATATATGATCAGACCCATTACTGAATACAATGTACCTTTTGACATGCATTTGTCTAAACATATCAGTCATCTTGAGAGATCTCAGAGGTGTATAACTGAAATATCACTAGCCTTAAAAATCTTAATTATAATGACAGACTGACAACCATCTCTCTGTACTCAGTCTCTTATAGAGACTAGTCTAGCCTTTTCAGCCATGAAAGATCTGACCCCTTGAACTCCTATTACTTCACAGAACAAATGGTACCCCGTATGCCCAGGAACTATGCATTCATCAACTGACAAACAATGCATTTTGGCGTGAAAGAATTATATCACAGTGTATCTCTCACCTCTGGAACAAACTTCTGCTACATGTCAAGCAGAGTAACATCATTGCTAACTTCAAGGTAAACCTAGGTAATTTTATAGGCAGCCTTAAACTCTCCCTTGGTCTTCCTGTTTTGACCTCCATGAAGCTGGAGGGAACTTTTCAATAGGGTTTCGGGGTAGGTTTGTAAGGGTGACAATCAGAAGGCTGAAGTGGGTTCAGTCAAAGTCAGGAGGCTGAATGGCAACAATGTCGAACCCAACATTGTCAAAGTATGAATCTCATCCCCATCTCGACCCATGTTAAAGCCCGCTCTGAGATTTATGGTAAGTCGTATTTCGACAATGTTGGAATTC
This sequence comes from Protopterus annectens, assembly GCF_019279795.1. Classification (NCBI taxonomy): domain Eukaryota; kingdom Metazoa; phylum Chordata; order Ceratodontiformes; family Protopteridae; genus Protopterus; species Protopterus annectens. Next base: position 1,143,927,839 of record NC_056744.1, read on the forward strand.
GACATTGTCGGTTTTGTGGAAGTAGGTCGATGATCCCATCATTCGATGGGGTCACTTTCGACCTTCTGATGTTAAACTGGCTTGTAATAGTCTGCAGACAGATTGCTTAGTACTTACCAATAAATCAATGAAATTATATGAGCATTATTTGCACAGCTGAATTTTGAGGTTCAGCTTTTTCAGTGATGTTGTGTATAGTTATAAAGCCAATTATTTAATACTTATGGGAGACAAATGTAGCTCAGATACCCTGAGACTTTTTCAGAAAAGAAGAAAGATAAGTAGTTTGTATAGATGCAAAATAAACTATTGAAGGTTTGCCTTACAACCGTTAACTGGAAAACAACCTGAACATTCATTCAACCCACCAGAACTAGTTTTACCTTACAAATGAGAGACTGCGCTGAGGTACCAAGTTTCCTAAACAGATGAACTATTATGAGATGGATATTCTTTTGACAATGCCAAGTCTCAGACATTCCATGCCTTCAAGTGAAGTTCATAAGACTGTGCCCCTCTCACATTTTTATATATCAGACAACTATTAGTATAATCAAAGACTACGTGTAGAACCTCCTGGGGCAGATGGTTCATGAAAGATTTTCAAAGCCATTTTAGCAATAAGCATTTCCATTACATTTATTTACAGTCAAGTCTGAGATGGAGATCTGTAGATCAGCACATTAACAGAATCCATGTGCACTCCCAAGTCAGAGTGTGAAGATCCGAGAATCTTGAAAGAATTAAGAAGAACAGACCTTCCTTCATTTTTTTTTTTTTTTGGCCTGCTTTATCTCACCTTTTTAAGTCTTAGATAAGAGAGGAAATTGGAAGGGGCATCACTGCATAAGTACTGGGACTTACTGACTGAGATTCTTAAGCAATCTAGTAAGGGAATTGTAAGTGTAGTTTCTTGAGTAGGCCTTCAACAGTAATTCAGGTAGAAGTCAAGGCTTATATGCTTTAAGGATCATGTCAAAAGGTGCAAAACAACCTTTTGTTTTTGTATAAAAAAGTGTTTGTATGCAAACAAAACTTTTTTAAAATTTGCTTCTAAGCATGGAAGGCAAAATGTACCAAGCCCTGTTTATGGCATGAATACTCATGGCTGGGCAGGAGATGCTTACTTCATGTTGGGTTAAAGCTGTAATTATACTGGATTAGCATAGACAAGTAATTGTAAATTAGTTACATAATTGCCAAATTGTTAAATTAACAGTTTGGTAAAAAAGGACTCATAAGTTATTTATTTATTTATTTATTTATTTTTGCCAGACTGTTAATTTAACAATTTGGAAATTACATAAATAATTTACAATTACCTACCTATGCAAATCCAGCATAATTAGAGCTGGAACTCAAAGTGATGTAAGTGCTACCTGCCCGTCCATGAATATTCATGCTGTAAACACAGCTCAATACATTTTGTCTTCTGCGTTCAGAAGTAATCTTTTAAACTTCATATTTTTAAAGGTTGCAAAAATGCACATTTCTTTTCTTACAAAAAAGTGTTTGCTTGCATAAAGCTGCATGCAAAAATTTTTTTGTCTGCAAAAAAAATTTAATTTTGTGTTCTTTAAACATAGTCTTTAAGACAAAAGCTGCAATGCTTGTCAGAGACCATGGAATGCCGTTCTGCTCTATGTTAGATAGGCAGTGTGGAAGAAATTACTTCAACATGATAAAGGGCAGAATTGCATACTTAAACTTGTTCCTGGATTCAGTAATCTTCCGTGCAGGACTAGTCTAGTCTTGCACAGAAGTGGCCGCTTAGGAGCAGGATGGCAGCCTACCATGCATAGTAATGAAGGTGCGCCATCCGGGCCCCCAGGCTTACACAGAGCGTGTACTAGTGCAGTGGGCATGTCTGAGAGCAGAGCCCACAGAATAAACACTCTCCTACAATGTTGAACAGTACAAAGTGGAAATAAATGAGCAGTACCACTTATAGGTATCCACATATCCCCATCAAAAGTCCCCCATGCATACAACAGCAACAGGACATAAAAATCAAAAGAAGAAACCCCCGTACTGGTGTCTAAAGCTCTGAGCACAGCTAACCATAGGTGCGCATATGTGCCCATTGCTTTGCCATTGTGAAAGCAGCCTAAAAGGCCGAAGAGGATAACAAGGACGATATATGCAAATGAAACATGTCAGCAATAGTGTAGTGGGCAGAGCGTTCGCCTGACGAGCAGCCATTCACAGTTTGAGTCTCATCACAGTCTATTTTACATGGCAAAGGATGGTGTAAGCAATATTTGTGATGCAAAACCCACTAAATAACACACATTTGTATGAACACGAGTATTGCAGGAAATGCACATGTGAAGAGTCAGTATCATAATGAATAAAGCAGCAGTAAGCAGGCGTAAGCACAGATAAGCAGCTGTAAGCATATGTAAGCACCAGTAAGTGTGTGCAAGTGCATATGCATGAGGTTAAGCACTGCCAACACAGATTAAGCAAAGGAGAAGCTAACTGGGTGGAAGACACTGTGACCGGAAGTTAGCAGTGTTTAC